>NC_051160.1:156035019-156335019 GCF_013339745.2 Dermacentor silvarum
CTGGTATTATAATCTTGCAGCCTTTAAGAAGGACGCCTTTGACTTCAGACAGCTCGCCAGCAAATGACTTAAGCTGTCCTTCGATAGGCAGGCCGGTAACAACGCTGTTACGAACAGAGCTTAAGTACGGGTCTTTGCTTGTTTCCGCTACAAGCCGGTTCCACGTGTCGTCACTGACAAGTGACGATACTAAACTTACAGCGTGCACGTCTGCGTCGTCAGTCGTGATGTCAGGCCCGTCGTCTTTGATTGAAGCCCGTGATAACAGGTCGGCGAGCACCAGCTGCTTCCCTGGAACGAAGCACAAGTCGATGTCGTAACGCAATAACCGCAGGAAAAACCGCTGCAGCCTGGGCGGAATATCGCCTATTGCTTTTTTATAGATGGCAATCAAGGGGCGATGATCAGTTTCTACTATGACCTTGCGTCCGTATACAAAGTGGTCAAATCGTTCACAGCCGTACAGAATGGCCATTGTCTCTTTTTCTATTTGAGAATACCGCTGCGCCGTATCCGATAATACCTTCGACGCATATGCCACGGGTTTCCAATGGCTGCCATGACGTTGTAGAAGCGCGGCGCCCATTCCATTTTGTGACGCATCGCAGGACACTTTAGTTTCTTTTTTGGGATCGAATATTGCTAGCAATGGGTGTTTGCTTAAAGAATCGCACAGTTGTTTCCACTCGTTCGCGTGGTTTTCTGACCATTCAAAAACCCCGTCGTTCTTGATCAAGCTTCTGAGCAGTGTTTTTTCTGAGTGAGCGACGGCACGAACTTGGCAAAATAGTTTACAACACCCAGCATTCGTTGGACTGCCAGTTTATCGGCAGGCGGCGGCATTTCTATCATACCCTTTATTAGGAAGGGCTGGGCCTGATGCCTTCAGCACCGATAACGTCGCCAGGAATTCGATCTGTTCGACGCCGATTGTGCACTTTGCTCGATTGAAAGTTAAGCCCGCCCGTTCTGCAGCTGTAGTGCAAGGCGCAGACGTTCGTCGTGCTCTCTCCTTGATGTACCCCAGATTAGTATGTCGTCAACATATACTTTACACCAGGGACTGCTTCAAAATTTCATTAAGCGTCTGCTGAAAGACCTCTGGCGCCGACGAAATGCCAAATGGCAACCTCAAAAAACGGTAACGTCCAAACGGCGTTGAGAATGTACAAATCCTCGACGTTTCTTCGTCTAACGGGATTTGATGAAACCCAGAGTTCGCATCCAATCGTGTAAAGACTACGGCGCCTGCGAGTTCTGCTTCGATATCTTCGCGTCTCGGCATTTCGTAGTGTTCCCGCTTTAGATTTTCGTTAATCTTTCGGGGATCAATGCAAACACGGAGCTTGCCGTCCTTCTTTCGTACAAGAACAAGTGGGCTCACCCAATCTGTAGGTTCCTTGACTTTGACGGCTATTCCTGCTCGCTCCATGCGCTGTAGTTCTTCCTTGAGTGGTTCCTGCAGGGCCAGGGCACCCGGCGAGTTGTTTGGACGACTGGTTTTGCTCCCTCGCGAAGCACCATCCTGTAGCGTCGCTGAACGCAGCCTGTGCCAGAAAACAAGTGGGGAAAGTCTTTAATTACTTTCTCTGAGCTGTTTTCAGATACACTGTGGACTTGTCGGGACAAAAGTCCTGCTTGTTCACATGCTTGCAGGCCAAGTATCGCTTGACGTCCGTTGCGCACAATGAAGAAGTCCATTATGGTTTTGCGACTGTTAATTTCGACTTCTGCCCTGATAACACCCAAGTGTTTAATCAACCCCCACCGTATGAACGCAAGATCGCACTGCTCGGTTGCAGTGGTGGCTTCGGGTGCATTTTTTTATAAGGTCCGAAGGGCAGCAAGTTGGCTTCAGATCCCGTGTCCACTTTGAGTTGCACTGACGCATTGTTCACGCGTGCTTCTACAGTCCAGTCGCGTTCACTGTTGATCTTGTTAACCGAAATATCGAGGACGTCAAAGTCGTCTTCCGACTCTTCCAGTTCGTCGACATTAGCACTCGCCCTACAGCAAACGGCGAAGTGGTTCTTTTTTTTTGCACTTTCTGCATGCCTTTCCGAACGCAGGGCAATTACGTGGCTCGTGTGTTCGCCCGCATTTCCGACACTTGTAGTTTCTGTGGCTTTCAGTACGTGCCACAGGTCTTTGATTGCGCACCGGGTCAACCTGCTTTATATCTGGATCCCAAGCTTCTTGGTGCGAAGCGGATATTTCTGCCGCCTTGCAAGCTTCTCGGCATTTTCCAAGGTAAGCTTGTTGTCTGCTAGCAGCTTCTCTCTTAATTTAGTATCCCTAGTTCCGAAGACAATTTGGTCTCGGACCATTGAATCAATCAATGCGCCAAAGTTGCATGCTCGGGCTTGAGTCTTCAAATCCCTCAGGAAATGTTCGAAAGGCTCACCCGGCTCTTGGACCCTTTTCCGGAAGACGTACCGCTCGTAGACTTCGTTTTGTTGGGTGTCGCAGTACTCCTCGAACTTCTTGACCACCGTAGCGTAGTCAAGGTTGCTTTCGCCTTCCGCAAAGGTGAAGGTATTGTAGACCTCGATGGCTTCTTCGCCTGCGATACTCAGAAGAAGGGCACCTTTCGCACATCCGGGCGAGGCTTCTTGTCGGTGGTTTCGGCCGACGCCAAGAACAGGTTGAATTTCTGTATGAACAACTTCCAGTTCCTACTGATGTCCCCTGTGAAACGTAGCGGGTCCGGTGGCTTTAGAAATTCCATCGCTGTTGTTTTCCAGGCACTTCTGACACCATGTATCGCGTGACGCGATAAAGCAAGACGACCGCCTCGGGTTGCTTGAGAACGAACGACTGCCTTTATTCGATGCGCTTATATACTGTCGGTGGCAAGGGTGATAGCATGCGCGGAACACCGTCTGCGCATAGCGCGTGCTCGGTCCAGATAACACTCGATACACTTTCCGTGTGCATCCTTGATAGTCGCAATAACAAATTCATGGGGGTATAGAATTAAAAAGTATGAGCGCTTATATTTGCGTGTTTAAATAGTTGTTGGTGCAGATAGGGAATTTCAAAATACTGCATAACCTTTTTGGTGCAATCATCTGTGCACTTACCGGTAATGCCGTTGCTAGCTGAACTTTTTAGCGGCTGTAATGTTTATTGCTAGTACAATGCAAGTCATTGTAGATGAGTGCGCCCTATACTATTTTCTGTGTAAGCATATCGTACCCCGTAGTATAGTGTCTCCGGCTTCCCGCTTTAATATAAGCTTAAGTCCTTTCCCGGAAGGCTCTGTCTAGCGTTCTTTTTTATGCTACATGATCTTTTTTTTTGTGATGAACTCGCACAGCAGGCGTAGATTCCTACCCGCAGAAAGAATCGGGAAAGAAAGAAGAGGCGCGATGCCGTAGGAGAGTTTCCTGTTGGTACATATTTCTAAAATGAGAAACCATCAAATACGAGTAAGAGGAATAAGAATGTGAGACAAACGTAATGCTAGCTTATAGCTGAATGTTTATTTTGCGCGACGCCAGATGTATCTATACTGAAGAGAAGGGGAAGGCGGAGAGGCTGAGAACAGACAACGCCACGACAGAAGACGGGGAGAACGAACAGAAGAGGTTTGGGCAGACGAGCCAGAACGACTACACGAGACGCCCACCGTGGGAAGGCGGGGGGGGGGGGGGAGAAAAAAAAGGAATGTTAGTGGCCCCCCGCACCTATCCGGATTTGGACAGTCGGCTGCAGGGGGCAAAGGCACGCGCAAGGGCTCTAAGGACTGAGAGCGAAGAGCCAGTATAAGATTAAAGGATAGTAAAGGAAAATAGAATGGGAAGAGAAAAAAAATGAGCGTACTGGATAAAATGTTAGCTCCTGAATAAAATTAATTTCTGGTTTTATAAATGAAATATGCGTAATAAAAAAAGAATACGATTTTTTTTTCTTTTTCAATTAGGTGAACTCTTTTTGTGAGAGGAACACAGTTAGTTTCCTGACACACGCTTCCCTCTCACACAGAAAAAAAGCGTAGGCCTCGAAAATATCCCGCGTGTGTTGGTCTTGGTGTCGAAATGAAATGCGCCACCAACTTAATACGGGCCCGCGCCGCACGAGCTGCAGTGCAAAGCCGGAATGCTGCTTGGGGCGGACTTGAGCGAGCTTGTCTTTTAAGCACCGCATCGTGTGCCCTTATACGACCGACGCTAGACAGCGGTACTTGGTACACCACTTCCTTGCGGCACAGAACAGAAACCATAACGTGTTTCATGGTTCATGGTGCAGGCCCGTCCTACTCGGCATTCAACTTCCATTACATAGGCTACACAGGCGACCCGAAGTTAAAAACACAGCGCGTACTTCAACTTTCCCCGTCATACGTTTCAATGACACCTTGTGCACGTAGAGTATGTCGGCAATGTTGAAGTTGTCCTTGTTTTACCCGGGACCACGGTCTCCAATTCGCGGTTACGTGAAGAGTAGCTACTTGGTGATACTGCGCAGGTGGTGGCCGTAGAACGGCTGCAAACATGCGCCCCTGACGCCACTTCACCCAGGAAAGCTCCAACGGCATGATCGGTGGCGGCCTGGTCATTGTCGGCTGGTTGACTATTTGGAATTCTTTTCAATATTCGGTTATTTTTTCGCTGCCCTTTGCGTCTTATATCATCTAATCAATCACCCAAACGATGTTTTGAGTTTGCAAAGTGGCATACATAAACTATCGTGTCGGTTTGACACATGGTTGATGAGCCTTAATATTTCGGAGTGTAAAACAAAGAGTATCGCGCATTCCGTATCAAATTCAGAGTTCCACTTACACCCTCAATGGCACACCTCTAGTAACTTTTTACTTTTATGGATATCGGGATATACACCACACAAAACATTTTTCGAAAAGTTATGTTGAGTTACTTAGCGATGCCAACCGCATGCTTGATATTTTACTCTCACGTGTAGCCAGTGCGTCTTCTGTAAGATCAACGCTTGGTCTACCTTGTCTGGAGTCATGGCGTATGTGATCTCACTTGAGTTTGTTTATTATGATTCATTTTATTACTCCCGCTCCTTAAAGGACAGTTTCTTCTACCTCGCACTATACGTTTCATCTCGCAGCGGCCACGAATTCAAAGTGATACTTGCCGTGCTAACCATTGTTACTACGCACGAGCAAATACTGGAATCATCTCCTTCCGTCTTCAAAAAAGCCGCGTTTGTAGCTTTTTTGTTTATGAAAAAAAACGGCCCCTATACTAACATAAGTAAATTAATATGACGAACTTGAACGAGATCCCTATGCCTGCTTCTTGGGCATAACTTATACGTTATGCGCCGCGCAAGGTTTTTGTCGCGAGGTTTCCGAGATACGGCTACCGCTGCTTCGTTTATATTCATTTATATTTTTTTTGGGGGGGGGGTTGTTTTATTTAGCTTGAAGCAAGAAATGCATGGGCACGTTGGCAAGCGATGCTGTGCGCGGGACTACCTCCTTGCGCACACGTCTTGCTCTACCATTCTCCTGGAAGAAGCAGCGAAAAAAAACATTCATTGAGCCGTTTGAGTTGTCCTACAGGCATATTTGTCATCCTTTACATTTCAGCTATATTAAATAATAAAATCAGCACAAATGCTAGTGATAGTTCAGCCGCAGCAGCTTTTGCTAAATAAATGAATAATAAATAAGTAAGTAAATAAATAAATATAAGAAGAAAAAAATTTGCCGCGTATCTGCGTGCTTCGCAGCAAATGTCGTCGAAAGACGATAGTCTTCTGCCGGCCGTACTACATGAGTGCTGGTCTGATCCGCGGCCACCCGTGATGCTGTTCTCGTACCATTTCCGTCCTGGCATGAAGGTTTGTTTGAACAGATTTCATTTTACCGCATTACTTCATCAAGCGGCCATTTATGTTTTGCCCTGCCTCAGACAGCGCTTCCTTTATGTTGAATCGGCCGCATCTGGCTGGCATTGATAAAATTGAGGAGGCGCTGCGTGCGACATGGACGCCATCTGGCAATACATCGGGAAACATGAGCTTGTGCAGAGGGTTTCCTTCCTCCATGGCAGAGGGCGCTCGTCGGCGCGCAGTCGGGGAACGTCGTTCGTCGGCGCGCATAGCATGGCATTTTCAGCGCAGCTTAAGAAACTAGGGTCTTTAGAGTTACGTATCTATGTATTTTCTATTAAAGGAACACACCTCCTAATACTTACCTAGTGATGTTGCGCCTCAGATATGCGTAATATTTACTTTGTGATCGATAACGTTCACAAGTATGAACAGCCGTACCAGTTTAAGTAGTGTGGGCGGTAAGCAAGTGGTCCAACTTTGGCCGGGTGGCTGAATCGGGTGACAGACAGACAAACAGACAGACAGACAGACAGACAGACAGACCAAAATTTCAGCGTTTAAGTTCCCCAAGAAAGACTATCGTCTTTAAAAAGAAGAAAAAAAGTGTACGTGTCATTCTTCACTACTGCCAGCAGAGAATGGAAACACGCAGTATGTGGGCAGGCGAAGTGACGTCAAAACACCAAGAATACGTTTTGCTATGACAGCAAAACGCATGGAGAGATCATGACCGTGGGAAGTTGCTTTAAATACAATGAACGCCATCATGGGATGTGCAGTTCAACTGTCGTACAGCGCCTGCGTGGGATGAAAAGCAAGAGAGCCTTTTTAACATGCGGCTATGCAGGGTGACAACAGGGGATATGTATTGTATTTGTGCTCCTCGCATATATTCTGCACTGCTGGCAGTGTTAGAATAGTATATGTATATGTATTGCATGCAGATGCTGGCTGTAAAAGGAGCAGGTCGACATCAATCAAGCGGAAGACTTGATAAAAATGTGGCTGCCAGGTGCCGTCGACTGCAGCACGAGGTCGCGGGATCGTATCCCGGCCGCGGCGGCCGTATTTCGATGGAGGCGAAATGCAAAACGAAAAGCACCGCATATCACGAAGTGAATGATGGTGAGTGGGCGAAGCATCGCGGGGGATCATTCGGTAACCGTGAATCCCCCGTACATTGCCCACTCGAACATGCAAATGAGTGACAGTGTACAGTATATACCATGTTCTCGTATTGGTCGTATATGGTATTGAGGTGCGGACTTCGTTTCCCTTCATTAAGACTGCCTTGTGATCAGTGCAGCAGCACGCCGACGCCGGCAAGCGCGGACCAGAGAGGCGGCGAGAGCGCGAGAAGCGGCGGCAAAACGCCGGAAGCGTTCTCTACCTGAGGTTTGTGGCGCGAGCTTCGCGCACACATACTGTATATATATATATATATTGTTACGTAGGAAGACGCAGACGAAAAGCTATATACAAGTATATTTACAAGCAAATGCGCCACACTTGGCCAAGAGGCAACAGCCCGCACCAGCCTCTATTCTTCGTCGTCGTCTTCATACTGCTCGCCTCTTCGTCAAGGCGACTACAGTTCCGTAGCACTACCCCGGCGGCAAAAGCACCGTCCCGGAGCGATTAAAGGCCGGACTCGGAACCAGTGTAGTAGGTCGTGAGCCTACTGACGTGCACGACATCACTGGATACCAGAGTAGATGGCGAGGTCGAACTGACAGGTTCAATTTCGTACGTCACAGGCGTCACCTCGCGCAGCACGCGGTAGGGCCCTGTGTATCGCGAAAGGAGCTTCTCTGAAAGCCCGACGTGACGAGACAGCGCCCACAGGAGCACGAGTGCACCAGGCTAAAACTGTACGTCGCGGTGGCGGGCGTTGTACGGACGCTGCTGAGAGGTTTTAGAGGTTGTCAGTCGAGTACGGGCAAGCTGGCGTGCATGGTCGGCGAGGGCAATGGCGTCGCGCGCATACTCGCTTGTTGAGATCGCAGCGGGAGGAAGTGCCGTATCAAGGGGCAAGGTCAGTTCGCGACCGTACAGTAGATAAATGGAGAAATGCGGTGGTGTCGTGCCGAGAAGAATTATACGCAAATGTGACGCAAGGGCAATGTCCCAGTCGTGGTGGTCCTTCGGAACATACTTGGACAGCATATCGGTAAAGGTACGGTTTAACCGCTCCGTCAGGCCATTGGTTTGAGGATGGTATGAGGTAGAGAGCTTGTGTTGAGTGGAGCAGGAACGCATAATGTCGGCGATAACTTTCGACAGGCAGTTACGACCACGGTCAGCAAGCAGCTGTCGCGGGGCGCCATGAAGCAATATAATGTCACGCAAGAGAAAGTCTGCGACGTCAGTGGCGCAACTGGTAGGGAGAGCCCGCGTGATAGCGTATCGGGTGGCGTAATCAGTTGCGACGTCTACCCATTTGTTCCCATGTGGGAAAGGGGCCCTGGAGGTCTAATCCAACACGAAAGAACGTTTCCACAGGCACGGTGATCGGCTGGAGATGACCGGCAGGTAGCACCTGAGGTGTTTTCCGACGCTGGCAGGGATCACAGGCAGCAACATAGCGTCGGACAAAGCGAGCGAGACCGGGCCAGTAGAAGCGGCGGCGGACGCGGTCGTACGGCGGGTTACCCCAAGATGTCCTGCAGTGGGTGCGTCATGCATCTTAAAGAGCACAGTCCATCATAGACGTTTTGGCACGACAAGAAGAAGATCAGGTCCGTCAGGGAGAAAGTTCCTTCGGTACAGAATGCCGCCCTGGAGGACATATCGGCGAACGGAGGCATCGGTAGGAGTAGAGCGCAGACGCTCGATGAGTGCTCGCAGCGATAGATCTCGGTACTGCTCATCGGCGATGTTAGCGAAGGCAGACACAGAGAAAATTCCGTTGGCGGTACTACTGTCGACGTCGTCAGGCTCGTCTACCGAGTAGCGAGACAGACGTCCTCGTGTAGTCCGCCAGATTTGTAGCGAGACAGGCGTCCTCGTGTAGTCCGCCAGATTTAGGTGACAGAATACGAATATTCTTGAAGGCATAAGGCCCAGCGATCAAGTCTTCCTGTAGGATCTTTCAGTGAGCATAACCAGCAAAGCGCGTGATGGTCTGTGACAACGGAAAAGGGTCGGCAATATAAGTTTGGGCGGAACTGCGCAACCGCCCAAACTAGGGCCAGACACTCACGCTCAGTGATGGAATAGTTGCGCTCCGACGGTGAAAGGAGCCTGCTGGCGTAAGCGATAACACAGTCGTTGCCGCGCTGGCGTTGTGCCAGTACTGCGCCAATTCCGTGGCCGCTGGCATCAGTACGGACTTCGGTTGGCGCAGAAGAATCGAAATGGGCCAGAACGGGAGGTGTTGTGAGAAGGTCGATTAGATGCGAGAACGCAGAGGCCTCGTTATTGCCCCATTGGAAGGGGGCGTCATTTTTCAAAAGCTCGGCTAGTTGTGGTGCTATGGCCGCGAGATTCTTCACGAAACGGTGGAAGTACGAACAAAGGCCGATGAACGGCTCGAGCCTCAAATAGCAAGGCACTGCCCTTTGTGTTATCGTACAGATTTTCATTTCTAATTTCGTTCATCACAATTCTTGTAAATCTCCATGGTCATTTTTGTTTCCATTCTGTGCATCCAATTCACCGTCTCCGTATCTCTCACTTTCTGTCTGGTGACTCCTGGTTGTCGATTTACAGTTTCAAATACCCTGTACTTGGTTGCCAATTTTCTTTACCTCTTCCTTCATTCTGTGTCCACGCTTTTCATGTAGAGATACTTGTGCACTTCAGCTGCCCGTCTATTTTCATCCATGTTCCTGAGCCTTTCTTCACAACTAATTCTGCTCTGTGCTTCTCTGACTTCAAAAGAGGGCCAATCCATGTCACCCTGCACTGCCTAATTTGTGGTTTAACCGTGCCTCCTAAAGCCAACCGACCTACTGATCTTTGGTTAACTTCCAAACCTGACAAGATATGAATTTAAGCATCACGATGACATTTTGAAACGTTAGCGCTGGCACCATCATTCCTTTCAAGATTCCACGCACCACCTCATGCTTACTCTGGCTCCTGAACATCACAAGGACAGAAGAGAGCAAGAGCTAAAGCTCTACATAAACACTACTCGGGTCTACAGGATATAGTCCACGTCGACGTTGCGGAACACCCAAGTCGAGATGCCTTCTCTATAGGCATAGTCAACAGTCAAGGTCAGGCCCACTCCGCAGCAACAATTTGTTGCATGCATGCAGAGGACAGAAGAGGCAGCTATAGTTCTGGCTATAAATGGCACCACCGCGGAAATCATTTTTAGCGATTCCAAAACCGCCGTTAGAAACTTTGCCAGGGGCAAATCCACAAACCGGCCATGCAAATTCTAAACAAATCCACCACCTGATCGCCAGATTGAAATCATCTGGTCCCGGCACATTCCTCGCACCCAGGAAATGAGGCTGCCCACAATTATGCCCGAGGTTTCGTCAGCCGGGCGGTGGAAGGCCTCGACCTGGGTTCAGCGAGGGATCGCATGGTCACTTTCCATGAAGTTACTATGCACTACCGCGAAGGTAGACAAAAATACTCCCCTCCGCATAAATCACTGAATAAACTGCAACAGGTGACCTGGAGACAGTTGCAGACTGGCTCATTTGCCAACCCTTACAAGCATTCACTAATATATCCAGGCTGCTTTTCACCTAAATGCAAGAACTGCGACGCCTATAAAGCGGACCTGACACATATATTGAGCGACTGGCCCGGGCTCAAACCTAGGGCGGAACTCGAACCTAATAACACTTCAGACTGGGAGGTAGCGGTGTCCAGCTCGGATACCGCGGTCCAGGTGCGGACCGTCAACTGGGCTTTGGAGGTCGCCGAAAGTCAAGGGCTTACGGCCACCTCATGCCGCCTAGCAGAAGAACCCAGTAATTTAAATAACTCTACATCTGACGAAAATAAAGTTTTCCCTCCTCCTCGTTCTCCACATTGCCGTGTGTTTCATATTGCTGCATACCGCTTCCCCTTTATTTTCAGATTATCTTTGTACGTACTTCAGTAAATATGTCCGTCATTTATGCATACGCCGATGCTTGACTATGGTTATGTCTTGCTGTTGAAATAACACCGCGTAATTGCTCGTCTCTTCATTAAAGATCGTAATTTGCGAGTACTCTGTACTAAACCTAAGGGCTATATTTATCGCTGCGTTGCCACATACATTCGCAAGTGTCTGTAAATCACTTGTATTGTCCGCTGGTAGCACTCTCTCGTCCGCATACATCAGTCCAGGGACCTTCTTTTGCGCCATTTGTCCATTACGCATGTAGGATAAATAAAACCCCAATTCGCTGTTTTTCACTCGTCTTTCTATGCCCTTAATGTAAAGCGCGAACAACAAGTCCTTGGGGTAGAGTGACCTAGAATATAGGAGAGTGTCCAAAGCGCCGCGCGAATGCATTGGAGGAGCGAGGACCTTTTTGTGTGAATTCCCGCGCCGCAGCGCGAGTGAAGCCGACGGGAGCGGACGTGTCGAGTTGAGGTGCCATTTCAGCGCAGCAGAGCAGCGTGCCAAAGAGATAAGTTTTGTTATATATTTAACTTTTTGGTTTTTTTAGGAGGGTTAGCTTAGCCAAGCAATCTTTATAATTATTTTAATGCTTTTTCACTTTCTTGGTCTTCTCGCTTAGATAAAAGTAGGTAAAGAATAATAATTTTTTTTTGCCACATCTACGTCTTGTTAGTACGAGATGATGGTTGGTACTAGGGGAACCCACGCGTGCGTTGTTCTGAGTGCGAGCGTTCCTACGCGCTGGAAGAAACGCGGTTTAAGTCAGCACGCGAAGCGAATGGTGCAGATTTTATCTGTAGTGTGTTGCTAGGGTCTCGGCTAGACCGCCTAGAGCAAGACAAGGATAAGTTAGCTAAGCGGGTTGGAAAGCTAGAAAAGGAACTTAAAATCGAGCAGAAGCAGAGGAAGGAGGCAGAAGAAAGCTAGCTAACGCAGAAATCCAGCTGAGCGCCACCATTCTGCAAAGCAATGATGAACGCATCGAGGCGAGCACCGCGAACGGAGCTGGCTCCGATGCGAGTGCAGAGAGAGCCGAACCCGCCACGCCGGGAAGCAGTGGCGGAAACGTCAGTGCTAGTCACGAAGGGGATACCACTGACGCGGCCGGGGAAGAAAAACAAAGCCAGGGCAAGGATAAGGAAAGGAGCGGAGGGCATTGTGACTTCGGGGGCGCTTTCGGCGGTGAGGGGGAAGCAAAGCGTCGAGTTGTCTTTGTTGGGGATTCCAACATGCGTAAAGTAGAACCGGCGATAGACGCTCCCACAGGAGTTTCCCCACGTGAATTTTGTGCTGAGGCTGTTGTTCGCCTTGGAAATAGTTGGATGTTTTACCACAATCATGCGAAACTGTTCTTTATAGGGGCTGAGTTTAAAAAAAGGTTTGTCGCAGTTTCACCTGAAAGGCGAAGCATCAATTGCGAATTTGCGATAGCAATTTGTAGAGAGCTATACGGAGTAATGATGTTAGCTTTATCAGCTGTATAAACTTGGACATGCAGCAGCACCGGCAACACGCAGACTGTTGGTAGACGACGCCGTCGCGTTTGCCCGCGTTCGCTCAAAATGCGTGCGGCATTGGTGACTGTTGCCGGAGCCTCTGATATAAATAGGCACTTGGTGCCGCAGCTAAACGTCGCCTCCCTTCCCTCCCCCACGGGCCCTCTCGCGCGTCGGTAGAAGGCGCGTTTGCTCTACATATATGGTGATTGTAAATGAGGAAAGAGACGCCTACTTCTGCAGCCCTTAAGCGAGCACGGCGCAGAACGCGCGTTTCTTCTCCGCCGTGCGTTCACTCCCCGTGAAAGCGCGCGCCCCTCGCGCCCTTTCACTCGCACATACAGCGTTCGGCGCGCGGCGACGATTTCATCTCCATTGACGTCATACGGAACCTCACGGCGACGGCGACGGCGACGCCGACGGCAGAAATCTGCTTTTGAGTGTCCATATAATTGCTATCGCAATAAAACGCGTTAGCCGTTAGCCGTTAGAAACAAACAAAACTGTGGTATACGCATGTTAATGCTTAGTTTGAAATCAATTTGCGTTGCGTTGTTTTTTCTTGTTCGGGTTTTTTATTCACAGCCCGTCAGCGCTCGCGCGAGCCAGCGCCATTGGCGCGCAACGAATCACGGTCGGAACGCGCAGTGAAGCGTTGATGGAACGCGCGGAGTGATAAGTTATCGTGACCGAATTTCATGCGTAGCTTTCACAGCGTACTCCTGATGTCCAAAACGTAGTATATTTGAAAAATGTCGCACAGCAGCCGCATTACATCATAAGAGCAACGCTCCTTTAAACAAGCAGTTAGAACACACCATGCGTTACGAAACCGGTTGCTAAAACATTGACCGTAATTTCGCTAAAATGCATTGTTTATAGCCAAACATGCTCTGATTCTTCATTCCCGCACAGCGATATCGCCGGTTCGTTCTGAAAAGTTGGTCGCGCGAGTTCCGCCCTAGTTCATCATTGCGCTAATTTTGTCCCCTGCAGGACGAATTCTTCGCCGAGCGATTTCCAATTAACCCAGTGTTGCGTTGCGCACCGCTTATCAGCCGGCGCCCAAGTCTGGCTCATCTGTTCCGGACGATAATCTGTTTCGCGCATGTGCGCTGATATGTTTTCCCTCGCCCTTTGATCACGGCGTTCCTTTATTAAGGACTGCGGATCACGCCGTTGGCGGCTTCTTTTGTACACCTTCTTCGGCAAGCATGCCGCATTAAAACTACGTTCTTCCTTCTCCCGGCGTCTTCTTCTCCCGGCTTGGAATTGAACTCGGCCAAACGTAACACCAGTCTTGCGCTAGGTGATCCCAACTTGCACCTGCAAATTTCCTCATTTCATCCCCCCCGCCTAATTTCCTGCCGTCCTCGACTGCACTTCCCTTCCTTTGGCACCGATTTTGTAACAACGATCCGCCGGTTGTCTACTCTACGCATTACATGGCCCTTCCCCGCTTCATTTTTTTTCGCCTAATGTCAACTAGAATATCAGCTGTAACACTTTCTCTCTGACCCGGCTACACTGCTCTCTTCCTGTCCCTTAACGCTGCGTCTAACAGTTTTCGTTCCATCGCTGTACGCGAGGCCCTTAGCTTGATCTCGAGTTTCTTTGTTAACCTCCAAGTTTCTGTCCCATATGTTAGCACCGGTAGAATGCATGATTGTACGGTTTTCTTTTCAACGACAGTGGTAAGCTCCCAGTCAGGACTTGGTAATGCCTGCCGTATGCATTCCAACCCGTTTTTATTCTTCTGTAAGCTTCCTTCTCATGATCAGGGTCCCCTTTGAGTAATCGACCTAAATAAACACACTCGTGAACATGTTCTAGAGGTTGACTGGCAATCATGAATTCTTCTTCCCATGCCAGGCTATTGACCAGTGCATGGTAATCTTCAACCCCAGTCTTACACTTCTCAATTAAGGTCCTGGATCTTTCAATGGGGAGTTCCGCAATATTTTGCCTTAATAGGCGACTTTTTCAAGTGAAATTTCCCGATCAATATTTATAATAAAGTGTTGGCTAGCCGAAAAACGGCGGTGATGTATGGAGCGTTTAATAAGGCGTTATTATAATTGTTATTACTTTCGTTATTAAATGTTCGTGCAAGCCACCCCAGGTGAAATAACGCAAGGGGAGAAGAAACGAGACGTGATCGTGATCATTATAAATGCGAGCCGCATCTGTTCATGTTTAAATATGCGCTGTGTACTGCCCCAGAAGCAGACGCTTTCATTTTCACATAGCATTGGAGGACCAATAGCGCTGACGCTCTGTTTTAACTTCCTATATGCATTTGCAGAAATAATACATTTGGGAAAGGATCAACTTAGCAAAGACGAATCGCACATTTGTCGTGTCTGCTTTTTTATTCTTTCGCAGTTTTCAATGCGATGTTTTAAGCGTTGTGTTCGCCGAGGTCAGTCACAGCGAGCACGTGATGTAGGCAACATCGTGGGAATTGCGAGACAACCGATAGTGAGAGTAGTGACTCCTCAGCAATACCTAGACGCTGACCCACGATTCCTGCATGGAAGTAGAAATAGGGCCTCTTTCCGCTCTGCAACCTTTATGTCTCTCAAACGCTTATCACATCGTTCCATCCGTTGCCCCAATTGAGGCACACACTTACCATGCTGCCGTGCGATGGAGTCTCTACAAACATGTTTTTTTTTTTCATGGTGTAATATCGCACTGCTACAAAAAAAAAGAAGCACATCGCTTAAACAGGAAAGAAAAGCTTGAAAGGCAGGAAACAAATGAGATCCTTTAGTAGTTTCTACTCAGTGTCGTGTTCTAGACAGCTGTTTAATTGACCCTTTTCAGGCGGGTAGCCAACCCCAAGTTCAGGTCGACAGCCCAAGTTCAAGTTTTATGTACGATAATATACCCATCGATGCAGCACTCCATTGAGATTTACTGCAATAGTGGCCTGACAGGAGCACATATTTTTTGTTGGCTCAGTGGATATTCGGGTCTTGATTCCCATATTATACAAAGCAAAGACCCCGAGCGAAATACTCATGGAAGTGCTTCTGGCTTTCCGCGTATGTCACTACTAAAATATTCGCTCCCCACGGCTTCAAATCTTTTTCCGTGTTATCATTTTTAATCTTATGGAAATGGGTTCTTAACGTCAGATGCCTATATTTTTTTTTCACACAGTTAAAATTATTTTTGTTTGTCTTTTTAACACTTGCTAACACAGCGCAGAAGGAGCATTTGTCGAGATTTGTGTTTGCAAGGTGGATACGCGCGTCGAAGAGATGAAGAGTGCATACAAATGATTGTGAAAGGGTGAAATGAGCTGATTACGCGGCGATCGTGAAATGGCCCATGGTAACAGCAAGCTCGTAAACTGATAATGTTTAGATGCGAGTCACGTACACTGCTAATGCTTTAGGGTTTCCTGGCTTCAGTCACGATATGAGGCCGAGCAGAGGCACTTAAGTTTTGTATCAGCGATACTTTCACCTACAGTTTGTTGCATTAGCCTCATGTCGCTCCCGCTTAAAGTACAATAAGCAAAGTCGACATTTAAGGCACGTGACTTCTTTGGAGGCATGTGTCAAGTTCAGTGCCCTTCTTTTGAACGCTTACGCAGGTGATCGTACTCTTCGCCATATTCAGATTTTTTTTCGGAATCTGTAATAAATTGAACGCCTCCTCTCACTTCCATGCAATATATATACGGACGGATACCAAATCGTACGAGTTGGAGCCTTCGAACGGGCAGGATATTCTCTGCAAGTGTGGTCTGTGGCACGCACTTGGAAGCGCTCGACGATGGCTTTTCTGAACATAAGTGTCTGCTTCTTTTATTAGTTCTGGCAACGGCAGACCCGAAGCCTAACCGCAGTCGAGAGCCGACAGACAGTAAAAGGGTGAGTGTTCACTTCTACTGGTGATCTGTGTGATAAAACAGTGAATGCCTCGTATCGTTCGTGAACTGCTTCAATTTCCCGTCTTCTGATCCTTACCCCGTAGAGCAAATGTTCCTTCAAATCTTTAGTGCACTCTATTTGAAAGAACAAGCCGCATACTCAAAGCACGGCTGTATACACACGCTGTGCGTGTAGGACGTGTATGGTGCGTTAATGTGCGGGGTGTTGAATAAAAGCCTATTATTGTGTTCCATGCTTCTTTGTCGGCTTCAAGGGCCGTGTACGCAAAGTGTTACGCTCTGAACTAAACTCCTACGAACAGGGTGGCAGGCATTGCACCGATGGCGTTTTTTGAAAGGACACAATTAAGCTTTTTTTAACAAGGTTTATACTACCTGGTAGCGAAGCTTCCATAGAAGCCCATACGTTAAAAACACGGCGGTTCATGGGGATTAGCGCCATTTATGTGACGAGGGAACATTTCTGGCGGAACGAAAAATACTGTGACGGCATATTCGTTATTAAAAGGAAAGTGACGTCATTTTAGTTGTCAAAGTGACTAAATTTGTTTCTGTGGCGTAACTTTGGAGAGAGAGAGAGAGAGAGAAAAAAATTATTTTCATGTTGGGTGGTGTGGTGAAAAGGCCCCAAGTCCAGAGCCTCGCTTGCGGCATTCTTCAATGCAGCACCGACAAACGCCGCAATGTACCGTTGGTACCTTGCGTTGGTACCTGGCTCTTACCTCAGGTAAGAGCCCGCGGAGGAGGTGCATTACGCCATTGCTTTATTTCGAAATGCGGCGCTTAAAGCTTTTAGCGTTCAAAACGATCCAGCAAGACGTCAGTCATACGCGTGTCAAAATTGCACCCATGTACAGAATTTCGTTTCTTTGCAGGCCAAAGAAAGCTTTGGGTCGCAAGGCGATCGGCCCGTGCAGCCGCACGATAACAGCTAAATTAAACAAATATCTGGTGATCATTACTCACTACTTTTGCCTGGACATGTAGAACAACCATGAAACTCGGCTCGCAAACTCAGCGCCACCGAATCCAGACAAACGTAGACAAGGAAAACAACAAAACGTGTGAGGGTGGCTTATAGTAGCATGTGAATTTTACAAGCGCGCCTTTCTGCACACTTTAACAGTGCACTGCATTGCAGTTGATAGCGGCGTGAACGCCTCCTTCTATAGCGGGCGCTGAAAAAGAGGTATTTTTTATTAATGATAAGGTATAAGACAGACGTCCTTTCTTGCCTTTCCACGCGTATGTATCATCGATTAAAATTTTATTTTCATTGAACGAAATTAAACTGTGTCTTGTTTTAATTAAGAACGGTTTATCTTTCTCAGTGTAAATTTGCTCCCTCCTCACAGAGTCGCAATTCGAACGCTGCTCTCATAACCACCCTTGCTGATGTCGGTGACAATTAGTTCTCGAGTGCTTTCGGCCCGAAACTTTGTGACCCATTTGGATCAACATTGTTCTTACTGTAAAGCTGCTTAAGGAAGCTATCGCCCAGTTGACCTCTACGTCAAGTTTTATTAACGCATACGAGTGCACGAACCTGTAGGCTTCTCACTTTTAATTTTTTTACAGTGTCTACTCTGGAACACATTCAGTACGCCTCAACATTTTTCAAATATTTTTGCTGCAGTCGGTCGTTTTATTGGAAAAACTTTAAATGGTTATTAATTTTTGCAAACTCCTCGCTTGGATTCGCAATGAACAAACGTATGTCTACTATTATACTGTGTGTGTTACGGCGAGTAACTGAGAAATCATGAATATATAGGTCAATGCAGAGGCGCTGTGGCCCTGTTAGCATCTCGGAGATTCAATTTAGCAGGTCCCCAATGTGCCAGCAATTCACGGAAATGGTCACGTGCTATTCATGCTATTGTGCTCTGAATCCCCCTTGCTTCAGCATACCGGTCATCCACTATCATTCAAGTGCACAAAATCATATGTGCTACTCATAGCATTACAGCAGAATGTTCAGCATTTTCAGTCTAAATTTTAAAAATGCTCTCTGAATACGGGAAATTCACTTCGCACAATTCAAGTGGAGCCAAGAACATCCACTATTTGTACGCAATACGACGCCAAGAAAAATAATCCGTACAGGCAGTATCTGCAACTAGAATTGCGCAGAACTTAATTTACATCCTACGAAGAAAGTACAAATTTAGCATAAGCATAGTAAGCACTAAATATTCAGTAACGATAGCTACAGTTAGTTGGCTACACTGATAAATAATTGTGACTAGCCGAAAAATAAATGACTGTGAAGGTTATCTTCCAGTCAGCGCTAGCGCAAGAGCCTTGAACAATCCGTATTTATGATTATTGTATAATAACGCCTCGACTGCCGCTACCAAGCTTATTTACTACTCTCGCTATTTCTCGGGAGTGCTTGACAGATATTTCATGGCCGCTTTAAAACGGGGCCTTGTTTCTGTTATTTGTATCTTTTCAACCACTGGATCGTTTAATAAACATAATTATGTAACAAGCATTCATAATATCTTCAATAGCATAGATAACTTCACTGATCAAGACAAGCCACCAGCACTTAACTGAATTAAAAATCATTGGGAGAACAGATGAATGGTTATGTATTTAAGATCGCTATACAGCATGGGTAACTGTTTCTACGAAGAGTAGTCACAGTAAAGCAACCCTAAAAATAGAATGCTTACCAAGAAAAAACTCAAACTTGGCATTTCTGTTTCTACAGAGTCGGTGATTCAACTAAATTGGGCTATGTTCTAAAGCATCACAAATTTTAACGTTGTATCCTCCTTGCAAATAAATTTCCTTATAATAATTTGGTACTTTATCGACGTGCACGACGGAGGAAACTTCTGCTCCTCACAGCAGATTACTTTCATTAGGTCTTTTTCGGTCAGATTTGTGACGTCAAGACGCTTGCCTCGTAACTCTCGTAACACTCGTCAACGTCGGGGTTACGAAGCAATTACTGACCTCTGATTAATTACCGTAATTTGTAATGTTGTGTATGCTAAGGAATACACAGCTGTAACAAACTCACTGGGAGGTTCACCAGCAGTTTGGATACAAATGAGGAATGCGAGTGCTGTGAGGCAAGATGTGCAGAGAGTGGTCTAAACAAAGCAATTCATATCAATGGCTTTATTTTTCTTGAAATATGAAAGTCATTTTCTTAAATAATCCGTGAGCGCTCCATATGTTGCACTTCTCAGTGAAGTAGCTATGTTCCTTTCATAGACTCCCTATACTTATAAACTTTCTATTATTCCCCTTTTTTCGCGGATAGCTTTTTGCTGCCTTTCCCCACGCTGTGGCGGTCTTCACATCCAACAACCACACGTCGTTTAAGTGCCTGAGTGCTAAAAGAACTCAGTTCGATCCGGCAACTGGGACGGCCACCTACGTCTGGCATCTCAAGGCTCACAGCGGTCACAAGAGGTGAGTCGCATAACATATGTATATATACATGCGTGGTCGACTATAAGCTTTCAGAAAGAACAACTTACTTGGTGCCCAAATTCCGTCAGGAAATTACACTTGAAGTTTGTATTCATACTCACTGAGCCATAGATTTGTTCTGAATTGACTGATTGGTAGAAATAGTGTGCTTTTACGTTCCAGAAGTACCAATGATAATGCTATAAGCTACACCGCCAAAACCTGGGGATCAATTGCGGCCTGCTGTTAATTTTTTCTTTAATTGTCAAATAGAGTGGCTGTACATGATCCCTTTCTATTTCTTTTTATCGTCATACCTAGGTCTCAATTCTACCATCCAATCAAAGAACCAATTCCGCAACCTCACGTAGAATAGCTAAACGCTATATGCGGTGAGACAGCACAGCGGATCTCCAAGTAAACTAACAACAACAATTGCAACCCCAGCAATTCCGGACATCGCCTTTAGTTCACAGCTTTTACACCACGTGGCGTACGGACCTTTAAGATTCGAAATTCGCGCCATGACGCACGAAGTGTACTGGACGATAACAGAATACACGTTTTAACAATAAAAGAAAAATAAAAAAAAGGACCACGCCAACAGCTTTCACCGTCGAGCATGGACGAGCACGAATCAGGAATAACTGATCTGATAACCGCCGCGCGTATAAGACGAGCGGCCAGCTAGTCTACTGTGAATCAGCAGTTTTGCTGCTATTGATAGTCGTTTAGAGGCTCAGCCCCGCTTCGAGAAAGCGGGTGCAGAATCTTGAAAGAGCGGCCTCCGCCTCCCCCCCCCCCCCCTCCTTCCGTCCATCTTTTCCTCGTCCAACTTTTTGTCCGATCGAATCAAAAAAGCAAAAATGCCCTTTTGTCGCTTCATTTGTCGAAAGCTGATTCTAAAATAATAATGTAAGCTTGCTAAATGGTCGCGATGGGCGCATGTTTCAGAATATGCATTCGCATGATTGACAACCTTAATCTCGGCTGGCCTCAGTTTACGAGTCCATTTGTGCATTTGCGTGCAGGTGCTTGATCGAGTTATGTTCACTGCCACGGAATTTCTGTTTTTCGAAGGCGAAAGCCTTAGGTGCATGGCTATATTTTCGGTGCCATTGGCAGTGACCTTGGCGAAACCGCGCCATAACGAAAATGGCCGACAGCGCAAAGAGTAAAATCACGTCAACAAAAGATCGGATTGACGTCAGTTTTCTCAGGGAGGTTCCTGTGAACAAAGTAAATTAGTGGCTTTGTAAAGAAAATTTGCTACATTTCAGCCGAACACCTTTTCTAAGTTCTTGGTAAGCGACGGGTGTAAATGCAGAAAATCATCTGTAACTGGTCAGTATTCGAATACCTGCTTCACTGCACAATGGCGTAGCCAAAAATTTTGTTCGGAGAGGGGGGGCTCACGTTGCAGCGCGGCCTCCTCCTTATAGAATTTGTAGAGGGTTCAAATACACCAATAATAACTGCATTGTCATTGCCAATGTCATTGTATATTAGAGGCTGCAAACAAACTACCGAATGCTACCCACTGTCAAGTAAAATATGCATTTTTTTCATAAAAGAATATATTCGTATGTCCCAAAAATTGTGGCAGAAATAACTGATATCAATGCTTTCGCGTTTTTTGTCTATTTAATCAGTAAAGAAAATATCACACAAACTTTAGAACATCAGAATATCATAGAATTCCAAACCAGCAAAGCAGTGCATACAGCTGGTGCGAAAAACGTAAAGGACATGAAAAGAACAAGTTGGCCACAAATATTTTGATAAATCTTTGTCATTAAAGAACCTTGTTTACTTTTTTGTACAGTCGCGAGCAGAAGTTTGGAGACCATGGCATCAGCAAAAAAATATAAATATATTCAAGCGCAGCTGCACGGCCCCGAATTGGCTTAATACGTTGTATTGGTTCATCACGCGCACGTAGGCTTGCGCTCTTGATTTCAGCCAGAATGCCCAGGCTGCGAAGGAAAAAAATAAAATCGTGGCAGCAGAGAGGCTCGGCCTTTCTGTACCGACGTCGGAGCGGCCCGCTACGTGCTGACGCGCGTTCCGAGGGACCGTAATAAAGTTTTATCATACCATCATACCATACCTTTGGTCTACAAACTTTTGCTCGTGACTGTACATATGCAACGGCCAGAGAAAAACCTCAATGGCGCTGTCCTTCGTTGCAATAGATTGCGCATGAGCAGTTGTTACCGGTCGTGTATTGTAATTGCACCGATAATATAGTCGCAGCAGTCAGTACATATAAGAAGCAGTTCTGCAAGATGTATAGATTAGAATTGCGAAAATAGAACGGAATATACAGATGCGAAGATACAACTTGATAAAGGGCACAAAATTGTCACTGGTAACAAAATTCACTGTTTGTATACACAAAGCCTCGCAACAAGATGTTTAAATATATGTATAAGTATCCAATAAATCCACGTATTTAAGCAAACGTCACTGTATGTAATGCGTCAAACAAGACAAATAGACATGTTGCGCAGTCACACATAGTAGTAGCTTTAGGTATAGAAAGACAGACGATCCCGGCAAGAACAAAACTATGATCGCAGAAATCGTGATATGTTCTAGAAGGACCGCCTGTTGGGCTAGTTGGTCTAACATAGTTACTTTCAGTTTGGCAGAACAGTTTAGTTCTCCTAGAAGCTGACAAGGAGGGTGGATTTGTTGTGATGCCGAAATGCATGTTCAATGGAAAAACCCAAGCGGCAGTGGATACGAACTTTGTGGCTGTTTAAAAAAAGTGCAGTGAGGGTTAAGACTAAGTTCATCAAATTTTGTAATGACTTGGAATTGAATGATCTTGCTAGTGCTATTAGAAATAGTAAGGGAAACAGTCTGAAGGTTTTTTTCTGCAAAAACACATAAGGCAGATGTCCCTTTGAGAACCATTGTGAGCGAAGGGGGGGCTTGGCAAAAGACGGTTAGTCAGTTTTTACTGAAGAGCCTTAAGTAACTCACGGTTGTTGATCCTTTCCGCGTGAGGAAATCTGAAGAAGTCGTTGAATATGTGAAACACAACGAGAGTATAGATTATGGCTTCTCTATGGACGTTTAGGACTTGTTTTATTCAGTACCTCAAGATGAGCTTTTAGTTGCTGTTAGGAAGTGCATTGAACAGAGTGGCGAATGCGATTTCCAAAACTCCGCTTGCTTGTCGGTTCATAATTTAACGCTTTTAGAATTTTATTTTAGTGTAACATTTATTGTTTTTAACGAGCAGCCTTTTCTGCAACGTAGAGGAATGTGTATTAGGTCTTGCGTGGCTCCGATTCTATGCGACATACTTTTAGCTGATATTGACAGTGCGCTTGATTTGGCTTTTAATGGGGGGAAGGTATTCAAATTGCTTCGGTACGTCGATGACTTTTTAATTCTTTTAAAGAAAGAGGATGGTTTCACTGCCCTTGGGAGTATTTTAGATGTTTTTATTCAAGCTGGGCAGGGTTTGAGTTTCACTCATGAATTGCTTGGAACTGAGGGGTTACAATTCCTGGATCTCAGGCTAAAATTTAGATTAGGCCATGTTTGCTGAGAGTACCTCCCACGGGTTAAGAATTGTCTCCTGCCTTTTGACTCTGCCCACTCTAAAATAGTAAAAAGGGGCATCGAATTACAATGTCTGGATACTGTGCTCCTTAAGTCATGCCCGCATTCAATGCAGCATAGCTTTGACAATCAGATTGGTCGCCTTTTAGCAGCGGGATTCCCTGAGTTGCTTGTTGTTCCGGTGGCCGAGTCTATCCTGCAGAGGGTAAAGAACAAAGCTGGAACGGAAAGGGCTGCGACCCAGCGATGGATGGCGACACCCGTAGTCATGCCTTATATGCATCAGGTCTCGCACAACCTGAAGAAGGTCGCAAACAGACATCGTATTCCTGTGGTCTACACGGCTCCTAATAAGCTATCCAGGCTCTGCCCTCGAGTTTGCAGTGACAGGAAAGGAGGTTGCCAAACCAGCCAAGATAGCCGCGTCGTGGAGTGTACGACAGGAGTGGTATACTCCGTCCCCTTGCTGTACGGGAAGGTGTACATCGGCCAAACCGAACGGTGCATAAATGACCGACTCAGGGATCATGCGCTAAAAGTTAAGAAAAAAAGGACAAGTATGCACATTTGGTTGCCAACACCATTACGTGTGGTTTTACGTGTGGTTAGGCACGATTTTATGAGACCACCATCTTAGGCAAATCAACAAACTACACGGCTAGGGTGGCTCTAGAAGCATTCTACATCCACAAGAACTCAGATATTTGTATAAGCGAAGCGTCAATTCTTTTGCACAGTGCCGAACTGAACTATTTGAACTCTGTTACCTGAGGGACATAGTACTGCTAACTTTTTTTAGATTTCTTTTTATCACCTCGCATGGGAAAGGGGCGTGACACTGGTGTACGTGGTTCACCTTATAAATCGGAGGGTTTGTTGACTGAAATAAACTGTTGGTAGTAGCGCTCGTCCGCGTCTGTCGTGTCTTCGTGTGTGTTGTGCGTACTTTTTTGCGCTATGTCTGAAAGTAACTCGTGATATGTACTTGGGCCATGCGGCGGTCGCGACAGCACCATATGGGTAGATAATAGAGGAATAATGCAAAAATCAGTACGAAAGTGTGTCATTTAACTGCCTGCAGAGCGGCGACAAATTTTCTGCACCCAAAATTAAGGAAGGGTATTGCTTCGGCTCAAAACAGAAGTAAAAGCGGGTAGCTAAAAAGGAAAGACCAAACAAAAGCCACAGATGATGCGGCAAGTTAAACTACCCAATATCCGAGTGTGTTTCTTTGGAAGCGCCGCGAGGGCCGCCTTTCAATAAACAAGGTCGGTAAAAATTGGTTATTGATGGCCTCGTAATTTTCGTTTTCACACGATAGCTTTGATCATGATGCTACCTGTTTGAATAAACGGCGATAATTTCTGCGGTTTTACAAACTAATGAACAGTCATACGTTTTCATAATTACGCGTTTATGGACCTGAAGGAACAGAACCTTTACTTGCATTGATTTTTGCCGCTTCCCTATCTAAAGGACAAACTTCACTCGGCGGGGAAGTTTAGTGAAGCGGTCAATGACTTCGGACACGTTGATGCCGACGTCTCTGTGGACGTCGGCATCCTTGTCGAGCCAGACCTTGTCGTCCGCAAAAAAGAACCGCCTCAAAAATAGGCCGTTAACTTTCTTCTGTTTTCTCGTATTTTACTTTGCCTGCCTAACCATGTGTTCCTCAGACATTGTAGAGCGCAAGTAGTTTTTCTAATCTCACGTTAAAAATATACTATCTGCGCTTGAAGTGGTCACTGGAACGGTGGCTAGAATCTGAAGCCCTTTCTACACATTTACATAGAACCTGCAGTCGCAATGAGAGAGAACATCTTTTCCGGTGCTAAAACCTAAAAGTACTCCTTCGATGTCATTGGCATCCTTGTTTAGGTACCTTGCACGAACAGTAAACTGTTGGATACCGGAAATATCCGTCGTTTCGTCAGCCAATATGGAGAAGCGGCCTGCACCATTTACTTTTGCATCTAGGCTTTCTTTGATAATTTCATCACAAATTTCTATAATTTGGTTTTGTACATCTGGGCTCAAATGCGAGGTATTACTGGGGCAACATCCAAATGGTTCTTCAGATATGTAGCTCCACAATAAGCTCGCAAATGAAGAAGCGCTCTGAAAATACCAATATTTTCAGAGGGGATTTACTTCCGAACTGATAAAAGAAATCACGCAGAACCTCCTCTGGGAGTTGCCTAAGTATGCACAAGCATTGTGCCGCTTACTAATCCCCACGCTGCCCGGTGTCATCATCAATGTTATGAAATTTGATTCGACCAGCACAAACTCTTATAAACCCTCATCGGTCGTTATCAACCTTATCGAACACGATCCGACCCTTACGAACTATTATCGGTCCTTATCAACCTGGATGTCCAGCTAAGCTGTTACAAAACCACCACTACAATTGCTGAGGGAGCATGCAATGTTTATTCATGGTTCGGATGCTTGTTTTGCACTTATTCTTTGTTGAAACGTGTGCTGTTCTGTGTATGTATGGGTGATCTGAATGAATGTATGCGCTGTTCGCTTCACTTCGCTGAGCGCTTGTAGCCTCTGGCTTACGTGGTTATGAGCCATTGCATTCGTCTTACGTGACGGACGGACAAATTTCTCATTTGGTAGGCATAGAAATGCTTATGCATTTAAAACTAAAACGGGATGGTTTATTAAACGAGACGAAGCTGTAACACGGGGACTATCTTTTCCTCTTTATTCGTTCTGTCACGCGCACTATAGATCATGAAATTTTCCTTTAAATTTGTTTTTACACTGATCATATTCAAACCTTCGCATTGTCGGCACATTGCACTAAACACTCGTAACACACGTAACAAATTAAGTAAACACCTAACAAGTAACACGTAAACACACGTAACAAGTGCTCTATTTGGCGATGTCCTTTTGTGTCAAAAATTTGCCTAATACTAAATCTGTCTAAGCACCTTATCTTTCTAAATACCAAATGAAACACTTTAGCATGCACCGAAACTTGAGAAAAAGGGGGGCGCGCAACCAGGCTTCGCGCTTCGATGGCACTCCATAAAGCCATTTGGCCCGCTCCTTCTTTCAGTATCAAATACCATCATCTTTCCTTATACGTCATGGAGCAAAAATGCATCACAGCTGCACATTCCTGTCCATTTTTGACATGGTCCGCAAGCTCTTTCCCATCAATTCCACGGCGGACGAATCTTTTGCCCCTGTGGAGATGCTTTCCCGCATAGTAGCCAAACAAAAGCGCCCCAGGAAAAAAATTCAGCGAGCGGATTAAAACCAAACTGAACCTACATATATAGAGAGACCTAAAGTATGTGCCACTTGAGTGCAATTAGCGGATTCGTTTTTACTGTGCTGCAAACTACATTTTAAAAATCACCCCATGCATTTTCAATGAGTCTACAAAAGTGCCCCAGGAAAAAAATCCAGCCAGTGGAATTAGACTGCACTCGACATATACCGTGAGAACGTTGTCGGGATTTAGTGCCTAAAGTGCAAATCGCGAAAAACGATCCATTGCTCAGTAATCGATTCTTAAATAATGCTTCCCATAGAGTTACGCCAACCGCATCGCCCCAGGGTCGGCTTCGCCGCAGTAGTCGATGTCCCAGATTGCTGGACTTGGTTGCATGCGTAGCGCTATATGCAAGGGCAATGCACTTGATGGCATCCTGATGTACGTAAACTGACCCTGCAACGCGAATTCTTTTTTTATTTGCGTGCACTTTAACCCAAGAAAAAATCGGAGTCGAATGATAATACAAGGTCAAATTAACAAGAGTCAAATGTGATATCTTATTTATAGTTCCTGTGCCGCAATAAATAAGACCGTTCAGGTGAGAATTATGTGAGGATTAGGGCGTGCAACGGTAACTTTCAACGTGCGCAATTCTTTGTAAGTTGGCCTTCGTTTAAAACCAGTATGGAAGAAAACAAGCGTGTTTTTGTTTCCCTTGCTTCGTTAGCCTTGTTTATACTAGTATTATATTTAGAGCATTTAAATTTCCTTGGAAACTAACGGGTTTTTTTTATACCTAACAGGTTTTCTATGCTGATCTAGAAGATAGTGCAGTCTAACAAAGCAGTGCAAACTGCAATGTGGTACGGTACCACCGGTAATGGCGATATCGTTACTACCATGTGGTACGGCATGGCCGTCCCGCACGATGGTAATGTGGTAAGGAAAGCGTTGTCGCATTCTTCTCTCGTGACGGCTAGCGTTTGAACACGCTGACGTTGAGACGCCGCGCCTCTAATCGAAGACGCAGACCCCCGTCACTTGATACGGTGTGCCGCAGAGGTGGTCACAGACGCTGCACTGCGTTCCGAATTTGTCTGTGAGGAAGTTGCGCTCGAAGTTCCGCTTGGCTCCCGCGCTCGGGCAAGGGCCGACATACGCTCAATCCGCACGGCCTGCCGCACGCGTGCGGACGTACGGAACACTGCACTTGTCCCGCACAGGTGCCCAAATTTCTGCTTACACTGAGTCTGCACGAGCAGTGTAAATCGAAATTTGTGCAAATCTGTGGCACATGTCCTGTTTTCTGCGCAGCCACTAGCGTTTGCAAAACGTGTGGAAGCCCATTTGGATTAAGCGTATGTCGGCAATAAAGTTACAGTGGCAAGAAGAGAGCTACCCTAATAGTTAGTGCCCCGAATAGTGCCACAAATAACCAGCTTCAAATCGTGCTAAACTCTTGGATAGCAACCGAGAGATTCTTCTGTGGTTTTACATGTTAAAACCACGATGTGATTATGAACCGCTTCATAAATTTGTATCGTTGCGCAGTGGTGCCTGCTCGATCTTCATTCTAACATTTAGAATAGAATTTTGTATGATGCCAACACCTTGACGAGGCTACTTGTCCTTCTGGAACAACTTCGTTCAAGGGGCGAATTCAGCGAAGCAGTCTGTAAGAACCAAATAAACGGCCAAGAAGCTTGTTATTTTCTGGCTCCATTTAAGCGCAATGATAAGGTGCCACACGTCACTTTTCATTAAAAGTGGGAAAACGAAGGCAGGTTACCAAGAGCAATGGAATGGAAGAATGAAACGGAGAATGCAAAAGCAAGAACGAAGACAAAAGGTGAAAGAAAACAAAATAAAATCCTATTTCTATTGGCGCTTTTCGTAATTGCGTCAGGATGTATAAGCACAAAGATAGGGAATAATAGCACGTGTAGTTTTTTAGACAATACAAATTTAAAAAAAATTGCCTGTGGCAGATACCACAGTTTCAATTATTGAACTGGATTGCCCAAAAAGGTGGACGTTGTCTTAAAAAATACCTTCAATGGCTGAATTTATCAATAAGAAAAACTCTTAGCATTAGCTCCAAGTGGATACGCCATGCGAATGCACCGACTACAATTGTTTTACGGTGCATATTGCAGTTTACAAATTGTAGCCGTTGTGTTCGCAAAACGCACCCTTTGAACAAATTCTGAGGATGATATCAGTTTCGAGAGGGAGGATAGATTACAATAAAGATGAACGGTTGTTCGACCTAATTTTTTACAAGTCGCTGTTTTACGAACGGAAGTGCAAAAATCCCTGGAACACCCAGGTATATTCTCACACAATATGGGAAGTGTATCTGAAAACTGCTGTCATCATGAGAATTCACTCCAAGTGAGTACTCATTGTGAACGTAAATGTCATAATGTCATGACGTAATGTAATTGTCATACGTAAATCCCAAAAACTACCATAACTTTGATGAATAAGCACTTAATTAGCAAAATGGGGAGATAATTCGAATATGTATTCCAAGTTTTCATCCAAGTATAGTCCGTCTCTACGAGTAGTCCAACTCAAGGACTAGATTGGTGGCATCTACCAATGCAGATCTTAAATCTGCTGCAATTTATTATATATATATATATATATATATATATATATATATATATATATATATATATATACAAGGAGCGAGGTGCTTCGATTAGTCGAGAGACGTGCAAATGTAATTCAGTGTCTTCCATCAGCCTTGTTTCACAACCACACAGTGTCCGACTTGTACTGAGGAATGAAATGTTCTATTGCTTGGCGTAAATTATGACACATTGTTTCTTATGGAGAATGCTATTTTTTGCAGGAAGGATGTTGCCTTCAACTTGGCACCTGGCGACACCCCTGATACGAGCGTTTATTATCTGAACGATGGTAATTATCTATTTTTCACTCAGCGGCTTTCATAGATTACGAAAGTCAATAAAAGGAAGTAAATCTAGTTTCATCGGTTAGAGCAAGGCGTCATAAAGCGGCACATCGTAACCTTTACCCCTACAACGCAGTAACATTTATATTCAATGTTTCGAAAGTGTCACGCCGATCATTCAACTGAATCAATGGATGCATTTACCAGCTACCCAACGAAAACGTTCGCATACGCGGTGGCAGGGTGAAAACAGCAATCAAACATTCAGCTTTTTTCGCTAACGTTTATATACGGTAGTCCAACTTAAGTGTCTCTGCTATACACTCCCCGATACTTCATTGGCTATGGCGTAGCTCTGCTAAACTCGAGGTCGCCAGTTCAGTCCCTACTGTGGTGGTCACACTTAAATGGGTGCGAAATTCGAAAACACTGGCGCACTTAGATTCGGACGCACGTTAAAGATGTCCAGCTCGTCAATATTCACTGCGGCGTTCCACACAATCACACTATGGTTTCGGCACGTAAAACTCCAGAATTTTAAGCCTCTCCACTTATACACTCGGTGCATTAGCGGCATACTTTCTGTACGGGACGTCCTGGCTATCATGCATCAAGGATTAGTCCTTTTAAGCGAAGCTTTGCAGGCTCACAAGTGTCGGTGGTGGTGGTGGTGGTGGTGTCACGCTGAAAAGTTGGCCGATCCTGGCGATAGTGCAGAAAGGGTCCGAGCTCAATGGCACATATACGGGACAAGAACGAATGAAAGAAAAGAACGAAGAAAGGAAGACGGAAACAGAGAAAAAAAAAACAAAAAAATCACGTGCGGCGCACACCCGCATTCGATATGCTACACGCGTGATCACGTGACACGCAAGCGACCAAGCCGGTTCGTTTGGTGTGTCGCGAGGCCCTAGGGACATGGAAGGAAAGCGGGTTGGCGCACACTCCTCCGCGCTACCCTCGCCTCAGATCAGTTTCGGCAAACAGATGGGAAGGCCACGCGTGGTGCGCTCTGTAAAGGAGCAAGCTGTGTTTGATGAACGCTGGTTTGAACTCGCTCGGGAAAGCGCTCGTCGTGGACGTGGCGATTCTAGCGTGAGGACTTCCCTAGCCGAGGCTCGCCATCAGCGACGAGCCGACGATCCTGAGGCGAGGGCTTCCGAAGCCGAAGCCCGCCGTCAGCGACGACCAGAGAATCCAGAGGCCCTAACGAAGGTCAGATACACACTCGACTAGCTTCGATTGCCCCCATTTACTCGGCAGGGGAAGGGCTGGTGATTTTGTGTAATAAGCGAAGCATTCTATGCAGTTGAAACGAAAGGTACGCTGGGGACATAATATGCAAGTTATTGGCATCAGTTTTGTTGTGTTCCTCCAAAAGTATTTTCTAATGAGTAATCTTAGTTGTAAATACTGCAGACATCTGTACTCCGTGTGCTAGAACACATTCGAAAACATTAACGTTAACTGTTTTTCGGAGTCCTATATCGATCGTAATTCGTTTTAAAAATGCCCACGAAATAGAAGAAAAAAGGGGACGACGACGACGACGACATGGTTTCCCGCTTGCACACCACCGCAGTGCTATTCTCAAACACACTGCAAAGAACTAAACGAGCTACACACCTACCTTGCAGGTTGCAAAGCTTTCAACATGGCCGTTTGTTGTTCGCGAAATTCCGGCTAGCCGCAAGCCTCCCATTTGAGCTCACAACCATTTTTGAGAGGCGTCAAGAGTCTGCCAAGGATAAGCTATTAAAAATGGCAGCGCGGGCGTTGGTGTTGCAGCCACCTCGAAAAAAAAATGTCGGGAGTTTCGCCTGAAAGGCGAAGCATCGATTGCGATAGCAAATTAGTAGAGGGCTATTCGGAGTAGGGATCGGGGTTTTATCGGCTCCATAAACTTGGACACATTGGCTTACTAACAAATTTAACAATCGTGGTGTCAGCGCGCACAAGCAAACATCAATAGATCACACTGAATGACCGCAGGCAACGACTGTCAAAACGCTGGAAGCAAGCGCAGGTTCGCGCGGTCTATCGCTTCAACGGAAACTGAGCGGCGAATGCACAGCGCATACAAAGGTCAGAGCCGTATGGAGATAAGAGACAGTGCGGGCGACCGCCACCACCGGGCAAAGTGCAGAAGAGTTGTGCACAGAAGTTGTTGGCAGAGGAGAAGCTGCCCCCACCCCTCCCTCTGCCTTCGCTGCCTTCCCGCTTTCTTGCTTTCATGTGGGAGATGTGGCCAGTTCCCCTTGCGCCCGCTTGCAAGATAATCATTTGGTGAAGCTGCACAGCGTCGCCCGGCCTCCATCCCTCCCTCCCATACCCCCACGGCCTTTCACACGACAGTCGCGTTTCCTTTCCGCCGTGCGTTCGCTCTCCGTGATAGCGCGCGTACCCCGCGCGCTTTCGCTCGCGCATACGGCGCGCGGCGACAATTTTATCGCCCTTGGAATCTATACGAAACCTCACGGCGACGGCGACGACGACGCCGACGGCAGAAATCCGGTTGAAGTGTCCACATAATTACTATCGCAATAAAACTTGTCATTTGTGCAATGTCCGAGGCGATCCATTGCACAGACGGAATTCTTACCGCTCTCGCTGCGTGCTTGGGAGCAGCACTGATGCGGTGCGCAAGCGGGCTTTTAAGGTGACGCTGTCGTTGAGCACCCAGCCGGATTTTTCTGATCGCGGTTCCGGGGTGTTGCTACCGTATTCTGACCAAATGGCTCATACTTAAAAACGAGAAATTGTTAACGTGCCCGATGGCGGGATCGAACCTCGGTCGCCGAGCACAGCAGCTCGACGCTACAAACATTACGCCACAATTGCACGTGACATTCTATCATGCCAACGCCAGCTGAAGTGATCGAATTGAATTGAATTGAATTGAATTATGGGGTTTTACGTGCCAAAACCAGTTCTGATTATGAGGCACGCCGTAGTGGGGGACTCCGGAAATTTGGACCACCTGGGGTTCTTTAACGTGCACCTAAATCTAAGTACACGGGAAGTGATCGACAAGGTAGATATACCTGGTAGCGAAGCTTCCATAGAAGCCCATACGTTCAAAACATGGTTGCTTACCGGCGGTTCATGGGGCTTAGCGCCATCTGTGTGAGGAGGAAACACTTCCGGCGGAAGAAAAAATAATTTGACGTCATATCCGTCAAAGCAGAAGTGACGTCATTTTGTTCTCGTAGGCGCGAAATTTGTTTTCGGAGGCCTGCCATTAGAGCTGTATGTTCAAATGCCCCGCCACTCGCGCGAAAAGCGATGCCGGAAAAGATCAGCCGTACGGGTGTCGAAATCGCATCGCTGCACAGAACATACTTTCTTAGGAGGCCGACGAACACTTTGGGCGTAGATTGCGTTGAGTGCTCGTCCTTTCGTCGGACGCCAAGCCCTTCGGCCAGCGCTGTTGCGCGAAAACAACTAAGTAAACAAGTATCTGACGGTCGCTACTATTACTTTGGCTGCACAGGTTAAGAAACAATAAAACTACCCGCGTCACCTAATTCGGGCAAACGTCGACATGCAACACAACACATGTGAGGGGGGCGTATTGTAACAGGTAAACCTTACGAGCGCGCCTTTCCACGCACTCCAAGAGTTGCATGGCATTGCAAGTGATAGCGGCGTCAACGCCCACCGCTATCGATGGGCGCTCTCACGGTGGGCCCTGAAAAAAGGTATATATTGATAATGATCTAGTAAAATACAGTTGTATCTTTTCTCGCCATGCATATATAAAATGAATTAGGAATTTTATTTTCGTTGAATGAATCTAACTGCGCCTCGCTTTAATTTAAAAACGCTTTTTTCTTTCCCAGTGTTTATTCCCCCCAAACATAGTCGCGCTTCCATCGCTGCTCCCATAACCACCCTTGCTGATGTCGGTGACAATTGGTTCTGAACCGCTTTTCGCCCGAAGCTTCGCGACCTATGTGAATCGACCTTGTGATCGACGTGTGTGTCACACTGCGCACCACGGGTGCCCGAGACCACATGCGCATGCGCCAGCTTTCTTTACACCAAAGACGCAGGAATGAAATGTGCAAACATCTGGTTAACCGCTTCGTCAAAACTTCGCTTCACATATATTCCAAGAAGCGCATTTTATCCTCACAGTTTTTTTAATTGTGCCGGATATATTATAAACGCGGAAAAAGATAGCCACGCAAGTGGTAGCAAACCGCAAGCAATTGAAATGCGTGTTTTTGTTCTATAGACGCTTATCACCACGCTCCCGTGGAAGCCAGCGTGTCTGATCACGTGTTGACACGGTTCATGATTCAGCCGGACTTCGGTGCCTGTGTTTACAACAGCAGCGCAGCAAGCTGCTCTTTCGGCTTTTGTTGCCGACATTGGTTGCGTGAATGGCGCGAGACTTTAACCAAAATTCAAAAGATATGTAAATGTCGCAAATATATCCTAAGAAGCTCATTACGCCTTGCCCAAATGATACGTGCACCGTCATACGGTGCCTGCACTGCAATGTCAGTGCTAGAAATTGTTTTCCGAGACAAAGGTACGTACTTTGACCCGCTGTATTAAATCGAAATAACTGTCCTTCTCTCATTGTTCTTTTTTCTTTATTCACTCCCAATGTCTTGCAAGCCACACGTTGTAATCTTTTTAGTTCTGTAAGGTTTCTTTGGTGTGATGTCATTCAAATATATTTTTTCTACATAATTAGTTGTGAATGTGTCAAGTATGCTAGATTTGTTTACGCCATGCTCAGAGCTCATCCATGTTTTAAAGCATTGCAGTAGCTTACAGAAAACGCGTAATTTAGTTCGTCAGCTGTTTAAGGTCGTGACTAGTGACAACACATTGGGCTTTGAAAATTTACTCTGCCATCTGGCCAGAATTTTTCTTTGGTAAGTTTGATTTCTGTAAAATAATCACAAATATGTTTTGCGAGCGCAAAACCTTGATTTTAGTTAAATGATGGCTCGACATTCAAAATTTTTCTGAATTCCATTTTCTAATATAGCTTGTTTGAAGTAAGATTTCCTGGCAGCTGTGCCCCATAGAAGAGCACAATAGGAAGTCGAGAATGAAAGAGTGTATGGTACAGTGTGTTGTTTCAGCCACAGTGGTAATGATGAACCTAATTTATGGGAGGACCCCACACTCCGGCCTAATTGTATCTTTAACCTTGGTATGTGTTCGTTCCATGATAAGGCTTCCTGGAACCACACTCCCAGGAATATTTTAGTCTTAGCCTGCTCCAATGCGTGACCTTGCTAGGGTAGTAAGTGCTCATTTTAAAATCTCGTGGCTTGTTCAATAGAGCAAATGACAGTATTTTGTCTTACTAGCGTTCAAACGTCACCTGTTAACCTAGACGACCACTCATTTGAATAATAAAGCGCACTTCGTTCCACCTCGACAAGCGAAGTGCACACAAATAATATTTTTGGCGTCTGTGCACATTATTAGGGCGGAGCTGTTAAGGCCTCGCTAGATTGGTCTCGTCGTGCCCAGCATCGCCGAGCTGGAAAAGCGTAAGCTGGGAGAGAGTGAAAGCAGAGCATACGAGGAGAGGAGGTGCAGAGCGAGAAAGAGAGAGATGCCAACAGAGAGCGAGAGAAATAAATAAAACAAAATGAACTTTCTTGGGGCGAGGCGGCATAGAAGGCGTGCGTCCGAACACGGTCCGAAGGCGAGCGTCAAAACCACTGCGCGATACACCCACGCTTGCAGAAAATGCATTTACGGGAACCATATGGTTGCATTTTACCGATGTTTGTAACACAACTTGCTATGGGCGAGAGAAAGAGAAAATGAGAGCGAGAGAAAAAAAAAGAGACAGATCTTCTCCTCTCTGGGGTTTTACGTGCCAAAACCAGTTCTGATTATGAGGCACGCCATAGTGGAGGGCTCCGGAATAATTTAGACCACCTGGGGTTTTTAACGTGCACCAGAACGCAAGCACACGGGCGTTTTTGCATTTCGCCTCCATCGAAATCCGGCCGCCGTGGCCGGGATTCGATCCCGCGATATCGTGCTCAGCAGCACAACGCCTTAGCTGACTGAGCCACCCCGGCGGGTAAAAAGAGACAGAGAGAGATATAGAAATAAAGAGAGAAGGAAAGAAAAAGAGCTAGATAGAGAGAGAGAGAGAGTGAGAAAAGCGTGGAACTGGCTTAATTTTGTAGTTTTGGACGATCTGGAAAATGTCATAAGGCATTCAATAAAGTGTAAATAAGAGGGGACAAAGTATGGAGCCCTGTGGTACCTCATTCTTCCATTCAACGTACGTTGATGGTGGGTTGTTGTTGACCGCATATTGGTATCGAGTGGCTAAGTAGCAGTTTCATCAGTCAAATTCTATGCCTCGCACACCCCATGTGGTCAGTTTATATTAATTTATCTAAAACAACATCCTGCTCCACGATGTGAAGCACGTTGAGTGAGTCAGCGAAGAGTGGAACTGTGTATTTGTTTTTCTATTGCATAGCAATACTTTTTGTACTGGCTTCAGCCACAAACCATCTTAAAATACAGAGCTCTATCACATTGACCGGCCAAATGCCTGGCGTCAATTAATGTGCACACCTAACTGAATGTCTGAGCGTTCTGCGATAAGCGTTGCAATATTCGATAAATAATACAACCACATGCGTTGCGTGCTGAATTTGTTCATTAAAACCGCTCAGAACAGATAACAAAACATTCACAAAATACAGTGTACCTAGTTGCGTTATTGCCTATATTACGTTAACAAGTATCTCTTCCCTAGGTTTTCTGTGTTGTGTTTGCATCTAGGTTTATGTATTTTCAGATAAAGCTCATCAGTACAAAGCCTACTATGGCTTCACCGACTACAAGACCTGCGTGGTGCTGAAAGTACCTTACGACAACCATGAACGTAAGCTCCTTTTGCAGAAAGTTTCATTCTTGCTTGCTCTTTTATTCGCAGATATATAAGATCTTTGACATAAGCAAAGAACTAAATGTAATAGAAATTTGTATAACAAATATTCTTCCATATACGGTAACAACATTTATACATACAATGTACCTCATTAGGTTTCTAATTCGGAAAAAGTTTTATTGGGAGGATTGTATTTTAATGCGGGGTGTTAATAAAATGAGAGCCTAAAAGCATTAGCATGTTTTCTGGCATTAGGTTTTCATTAAAGGACAAATTTTTGTGAAAAATAAAGGAAACGAGACGTCAATTATATCAGTTTTCGTCGTACTTGCAATTGCGAACGAGAGAAGGAGCGAAACCGAGGGGCTCGCTTTTTGTTGATAATCATATACAGCTCACAGAAAATGAAGCCAAGGAAATCCTCGGGTAAGTTGGCGATGAAATACAAATGCAGAAAATAACAAAGAAAAGTGGACGATAAAATACCTTATCGCCGGTGGGAGATGAACCCACGACCAACCTCTGCATTACACGTGTGCTACGGCGACGGCCATCGATTCGTCCACTAACTTGGGTATTTATATTTACTAGATCTAGCCCCTGGGAGTGTTAGCCAGCGCCACTCAAAGCCAAGCGGGGCGGACCTGGAACGCCCTTTTTTGCCCGATGGCGTCACGAAACAAGTGAACTTAAGAGACAGGGCACGTGGCTAAAAAGCCCTCGCATGCTCCTAATGACATCAAGGCTGCCATATTCGAGACCCTCTCTATGAATGAACGGGAGAAGAAGGGTAACTGTTAGCTGAGGGACTAGCGGCACCTATCGGCAAGCGGGAGAAATACCTCGTGCGACTGCCGAGCCAGGCGGGAAGGGAGAGATCACGTGACGACGAGCGTTCGAGGCATGAAGACGCGGCCGCCGAGATTCTGATCATGTAATCCGAATGCATCGTTAATAAATCAAGTTGTTTTTAGTCATCGATCGTTCCATCATATGCGTCAACCCTGACATAACTCATGGGCTAAATTTTTGGTAATCATCATAATAGTCAACAGACAATGAAGCCAATGAAAGCATCGGGTAAATTGGCTGTGAAAAGGAAATGTAGAAAATAATAAAGAAAACGGAAATAAAAGGTGGATGAAAAGATAACTTGTCGCCGTGCGAGACGAACCCACAGGCTTTGAGCCGCGCTGGCTAACACTCCCAGGGCTAGATCTAGTAAATATAAATACCCATATTAGTGGAGGAAATAATGGCCGTCGCATTAGCACAATTGGTAGGGCAACACACGCGCAATGCGGAGGTTGTGGGTTCGTCTCCCACCGGCAACAACGAGAAATCGCAACACACATTTACCTAATTAACAAGAATTCACTCATTAACTTCTTAGTTAAGTATTTTATGACACATATTGCAATTTACGAATTGTAGCCGGTGAGCTTGTCAGGCGTATCCACTTGGAATGAATTTCCAGAATGACACCAGTTCGGAGATATGCACCATCAAACTCACCATAAAAATGCATTGCTGTGCCGCTTCCTTTTTTACCAAAATGCTGTTTTATACATTGAAGCGCAATAGTAAGTGAACGCCCATGTATTACGGCCCACACTTTGGGAAATAATATCTCGTAACTGGTGTCAACCTCGATATTCATTTCAAGTGGATGCGTCTTGCGTACTCACCGGCTGCAATCAGTAAATTCCAATAAGTGTAGTAAATCAATTCACTAAGAAGTCAATTAGGTAATTTTTGTTATTTCGTTGAACAAGTATTTCGATTTCTCGTGCTACTAATGCCCGCCTCATCGAATAACCCAGCTCAATGATAAGAATTATGCTACCTGCCTCAGGGAATTTCTAAAAATTCGGTCAAGCTAAATTTTGAACACCCTGTATATGCGTTCAAACGTGCATAAATGACACTCGAGACCACACACACCAGTAGACAGACACAAGCAGGCACCAAAATAATAGAACTGTGTGGAAGCGACATGCAAAATTTATGTACATAACATAAGCACTCCAATGTAAAACAAGAAATGCACACGCAGATGTTGATGTGCAAAGAATTTCGAGCTTGCTTCTACATAAACAAAGAACATCTCACCAATACCCAGTAATAACAAGATATAGTCAACAAATGCACAAATGCATGCAAGACATAAAATGCATAATTAAGCAAGCGTGTAGATAAAAGATGCCGGTTTTCCTTCATATCTTCTACAAAATTTAGCTAAATACGTTTAACAAAGAAATTCAAAAGGCATGCGCAAAAAAGGATAGCGTAAGCCAACTTGGTATTGGCAATTGTACGACAGGCTTTCAATCCAAGAGAACCGGGCAATTAAGACGCAATATACCTTAATTAAACGGTGATTTTTGTTTCCTGCTCTGTATTCCACTCTATTTTTATGCAACCCTTATTCAAGGGTTCCGGTGCAGTTTCTGACTTTCGGACGCTTGTCTGTATATTGTTTCTTGTAACAAACTGTAGGAACGAATAATAATCTGAAACTAAGACTTTATATAATAGCGATGTTTGCGCACGAAGGCCACTCTTCAAGTTTTTATCGTTTCAGTACGCTGCACACTTCACCGCGATTTTCTTGCACACATAGGCAATTTCTAGAAGTGGCCTTATGTTTCCCGCTTTTTAAAACGAAAGCATTAAATTCCCCATTAGGCGATAAGCCGACGTTGTCGTCAGCGTGACCGAGCGATTGTGCCAAAGATGGCCGACGGCGTAACGAGTTAAGACACGTGAGGGATGCTCGGGTAGCTGTCAAATTTCTCAGGGAGGTTCCTGTAAACAAAGTAAATGAATGGCTTTGGTAAAAAAATTTGCCACATTTTGATTTGGTTGGGAATCGAACCCGGGCATCTAGGGTGTGAGATGAGCACACTTCCCTGACACCACGCCGGTTCCACGGTTCTGGTTGGCTAAAGATGTGGCCTATTGCGTGCGTCATTCAGCACGTAACGGCACAGCCAATGGGCAGGCGCAACTTCATGATGTATTAAATTAGTGCGCTGCCTCCCATGCATCACTCGCTCTTCGGATTTCATCGGTGCTGCGTGTACTGCGATGGACTGTCGATGCCATGTCATGAGTGTATAAAATAATCCGGTCTGTGGAAACCGAAAACGCAAACACACACAACGTTGTAGCAGTATTAACTTTAATGCATGTCGAACAGATGAATAAAACAAATGTACCAAAGGGAGTAAAATGCTTTGACAGTCCCACTCGTAAGCAGTCTCAAGTGTCTCTCCCGAATTTTTTTTTTGTAGTTCCAGCTACACAACGCGCCAAAATACATACGGAAAAATGTTCATTTCGTGCGTGTAATGTTCGCTTAGTCAGCACTACCACAAACTTTCTGCACGCATAATGTACTCTAACGGAGAATGCCAGAGCAATTTAAAACATGTTTTTTGTCAAAACTGTATATTTCTGCTTATGTGAACGGGGTAGTACCGAGCTTTGGGCAACTTTGGGTGGCCCAAAGCTCGGTGCACAATCAAGGCTGTTCAAAGATCAAGTGCACATGAAATACCATAATACTGAGAAGACCCTCCATTTCCAACCCTTTCTAGTGCAATTATTAAAATGCTCCACAACAACTACCTAACCTGGAGAAATCCAAACATGAAAACAATTACAAATCTGAGCGTCCACACGTATAGTTACATGCCGCAGGTAAATGCGGTTCTCCCTAATGTTTCGCATTTGTCCATGTCCATAACTCTGAGCATAGGGCCACGTGCAGTATTTTGGGAGAATGCTGCCTAAGGCAGACCGGTTGGCATTGGTGCCTCAACAATGGCCTTTAAGTATATGCTTGAAAATGTTGTGATTTTGAAATATTAAGGTCGAATAACCTCAATATTTCAAATAACCAGCGTTTTGATTTATTAGCGATTCATCAAAAAAGCCGTTCATCTGCGGCCAATGAGTGCATTGAGATTTTTCTTAATTTTGTCATGTCTTTCATAATTCAGATGAAAGATATCAATTTCCCACCTCAGTGGTGAATTTGAGACCACAAGGGGTTGCTGAAACAAAGGAAAATGCAATTATGAAAGCTAGCTCTCACTGTCGAGTTTTAAGATCTTTGAATACACCATCGCTTTGTGAATGACGTGTCTCGGTTGATGTACGAATCCTGGGTCAGGATACCGTAGTGATGCCTTTCCGATGTTATTCCTTTTAGTAGCACTGACAATTGGGCGAGTTGGTACGGATGCATGGTTTTAGAAGGGCGCAACAAGGAAGACGACAGACAAAAGAACACACTTACACAAGCGCCGACTCACAACTAAGGTTTATTCCACATCACAGAGCAGATTTTGGCGCGTTTCGCGCTTCTTCAGTGGACACTTTGCCACTCCGTCCACGTTATCATAGGAATGCGCCGGTCGTGAACGGTAGATGATATGACCGGCACATAATCGAGCGAAAGGCATCGCTACAAAAGCGCGGCCCTGTTTAAAAAAAGCGTCAAAGCCTTCATTCTGTTTGTAGCTCTTAAAAGCAAGCATGTTTTCGCAAATAAATTGTGCATGGTTCGTCGTGCACAGACTTCAATGCTCCTCCTGTGCTTAAAGCTTGTAGAAGATGGTGATTACGTTTATCAAACATACTGTGAATGGATAACTTTGAACATCTGAGGTTTTCACAAAATCCTGTTTCTTCCAGACTGCATGCTTTGGGTGAGACGAGCCGTGGTGCACAACGTACCTCAGGATTGCCTCGAGCACTATGAAGGAACATGTGATATAAGAGTGCCACTTGTCGACAAGGACATCTGCAAAGACGATGATGAATAAAGAATCGTCATTATACACTTTTAGTGCCTCCAATATGAGTGCTTCTTGTTTTTCTTGATTTTTTGTCATGTTTCGAAACTTGACTGTTTTGTTGTTTCGAAGCTCCATTTTGGCGATTGTACCTTACGGTGTACTGAACGCAGCTGTAAAGCAAAACAATTGCTCTATAAAGGTTCAGCAAAGCCGAAATGAAGCCAGGACCAAATGAAGCATTTTCTTATCACGTCCCTCACGCTTTATGGAATTTGGCATTTCATTGCTTGGGCAAAGGGATTTGCGTGCGGACAGTAGACCTAGTATATGTCTCACTTCCCCATGTTACTAGTAAATGCTCTCATTAAAAAAAAGTTGTCGCAGTTTCACCTGAAAGGCGAAGCATCAATTGCGATAGCAACTTGTAGAGAGCTATACGGAGTAATGATATTAGCTTTATCAGCTGTATAAACTTGGACATGCAGCAGTATCGGCAACACGCAGAACTGTTGTCGACACCATCGGCGTTTTGCCCGCGTTCGCTCAAAATGCGTGCGGCGTTGGTGACTGTTGCCTGAGCCTCTGTTATAAATAGGCACTGCGTGCCGCAGCTAAACGTCGCCTCCCTTCCCTCCCCCTCCCCCACGGCCTCTCGCTCGTCGGAAGAAGGCGCGTTTGCTCTACATACATGGTGATTGTGAAGGAGAACAGAGACGCCTACTTCTGCAGCCCTTAAGCGAGCACGGCGCAGAACGCGCGTTTGTTCTCCGCCGTGCGTTCACTCCCCGTGAAAGACGCGCCCCTCGCGCCCTTTCACTCGCACATACAGCGTTCGGCGACGATTTCTTCTCCAAATGACGTCATACGGAACCTCACGGCGACGGCGACGCCGACGGCAGAAATCTGCGTTTGAGTGTCCATATAATTGCTATCGCAATAAAACTTTTTTTCTTAGGTGCATTTTGGCACTGGTCGCCCGCCTTCGCTAATAATATGTCCAGCATGAGGATTGGCTGAAATTTCCTCTTAAGAACATTTCTAGCGTAAGCGCTTTTTGAGAATTCCGGCCCAGCTTCATGCACCGAACACCGCGAAGCATTGTATGAAGACAGCATAGTTGGGAGAGACTGCTGCCGTCATTGTAATTGAGTTCACCGCTAGAAAAAAATTACACCCTCTTCCCACAGGGGAACCCTGAGTAGTATGCGAAGCAGCCATGGGGCCGACTGAAGGTAGTTTTATCAGCTGTATAAACTTAGACATGCAGCAGCTCCAGCAACGCGCAGAACTGTTGTCGACGCCGTCGGCGTTTTGCCCGCGTTCGCACCGAACGCGCGCGGCATTGGGGACTGTTGCCGGTGCCTCTGGGGCGCCTACCGTGGCGCCTCTAACCTAAGCTTCTTCGCATTATCGCGCGCGGAGCCGCAGGTGTGCGCCATTCGTTGCGCAATTCGGAGAGGAGCGTCGGAGAGGAAAGGAGGAATGTCGAGAGGAGAGATGAGACGAGGAGAGGAGGGGGAGGAGGGAGGAGAGAAGAGGGGGAGGAGGATGCGCATGCGCAGTATGGGTGGGAACGCCGCACGGTGGGTGGACGGAGCCAGGGAGTGACATAACCCCGACCATAAGCTGCTTCGCATCTAAAATTGATGTAGTCTGCCGGCAATGTTTTATAGGGATAGCTGCTGTGAGCTCACTCCTTGAGTAGTTCTTCATATCCACCAGTATCCGCATGAGTCTCAAATCTTTAGGAGATTTGGGAAATAAGTTACGAGACTTGTAAGAAGAAAGAAAACAATGCGATGGCATAGCCGAGTTGCAACTTAAAATGTGTAGGCAAGGGTTCGTCAGTACAAAACAAAAGCGAGTGCATTCATTTTCTCATTACTGCGGACAGGTGTGACTTTCCATGAAGTGAGCCTTTCAAGATAGGCATTCTGTGTGGTTGGTAAAGTGGAGGGGGACAGGTTTATTGGCACTGCATTGTTAACAGGAAAACGCACACAACGAGAAAATGATAGAACAGGTGACGGAAAAGCGCTAATTCCTACAATTTTACTTTGAAAAACGACGCCACGTATACCCACTTTTTAGTTCAAATAGATTTTTAAGAACTTGGTTATGACAGAATGTGTTGCTCCGCCTTGTCATGTAAACTTATAAAAGCCACGGACGTTACTTGCCCGACTAGTCGCTTTATCTAGGTAGGTAATTAAAAATATAAGGAACCGTTTATTCCAGCCGAGCTCGCGCTACGACGAAGAAGAACAAGCTGGGCGGCTGATGATTATAAATACAGATGCGGAATTTGTACAAGTGATGATATGTAGAGACGAAGAAGAGTCAGGCATGGGTCGCGCGCCGAGGTGGAAGCGGCCGCCTGGTCCTGCGGCATTATGATGAAATGCGGCGAGTGTACGGTTTTAAGCGCGATACATGCACAATTTATGTACCACGACAACGGTGGTCGGAAGAAAGTTTAAGGGGCGAGTCGCGGTACTTAAGCCGAGATGTCTGCTCAATGACCGTGTAGGGTCCAATAAACCACTGGCGAATTTTTCGCACAAACCGGGAAAGCGCACAGGAGTCCAAAAAAGAACTTTGTCACCAGGCGAAAAAGAGACAACACGGTGAGTCGAGTCGTAGCGATGCTTCCGAACATCCTGGGCGATGTCGGTGTTAATGCGGGCTCGATGACGGGAGGCTTCGAGGCGAGACAAAAATTGTTGTGAGAAGGGCGTTGCTGAGGACACGGGAGACGTAAGGACCGATACGTCCAGAACGAAATTAGGTGAGGGCCCATAGACGAGGAAAAATGTAGAAAAGCCGGTGGTGTGTTGCAGAGCCGTATTGTAAGCAAATGTCAGAAACGGCACGATTGCATCCCAGTTGGTGTGCTCGGGGCTGATGTACATTGCAATCATATCCGATATATTACGATGAAAACGCTCTATCAAGCCGTTGGTCTGAGGGTGGTAACTATAAGTGCTCTTGTGAACGATGTTTGAGGCGCGCAGAACTTCGGTAAGAAGAGTCTAGAGGAAGGCTTTGCCGCGGTCGCTGAGGAGAACGCGCGGAGCTACGTGACGTAAGAGGATGTTGCGTAGAAAGAAATCGGTGACTTCAGCGGCACTCCCATATTGTATACAGGCTGTCTCAGCGTAGCGGGTCAAATGGTTACGGCCGTAACAATCCACCGATTGCCATTGGAGGTCTTGGGAAGAGGACCGTACAAGTCTATTCCGACGACCTCGAAAGGCGAAGCGGGACAAAGAAGAGGTTGCAAAAGTTCTGAAGGAGGAGTCATAAGTTGTTTGCGGCGTTGACAAAGAACGCATGATGCGACGTACCTGGCTACGGCAGAAGAGAGGCCAGGCCAAGAGCACCGACTGCGTATTCTGTCGTATGTACTGTGGTGTCCGAGATGACCTGCCGTCGAATCATCATGAAAGGTTTCAAGCACCTCACGTTGCTGAGAACGTGGTATGATGGGTACCCATTTGTCGTCATCGACGTGATAAACATATCGATGCAAAGCCGCATCGTCAAGCTTGAATTGTTTACGTTGTCGATGGAGTCGAGCGTTCGGAGGTAAAGCAGAACCTTACATGCGCTCGAGAATAGTTCGGCAGTATGGGTCGACACGTTGGTAGGAATAGCTTTGCTAAGAATACCAGACAAGGTATAAGCAACATTAATGATAGAATGGAGTGTCATACCTAAATATATTTGGAGGTCCTGCGTGGTTCGAGATAGAGCATCTGCGTTTGGTGACTCTCTCCAGACCTGCATGTAACATCGAAATCGTACTCCTGTAAACGGATCACCCAGCGACCAAGGCGACCCGATAGGTTCTTTAGCGACCATAGCCAGCATAGTGCGTTATGGTCGGCAACGACTGTAAAATGCCGGCCGTGCAGGTATGGCCGAAACTTTTGCACTGCCCAAACAACAGCAAGGCACTCTTGTTCAGTGATGGTGTATTTTTTCTCGGCAGTAGACAGCGTCCGAGTGCGTTAGCAACGACTCGTTCACACAAGGTGGTGTCACGTTGCAGGAGAACAACACCAAGACCATAACTGCTGGCGTCAGTGTGAATGATAGTAGCTGCACTTTGGTAAAAGTGGCACAGTACCGGGTCAGACGTCAGGGCCTGCATGAGTATCAAAAAGGCACTTTCACATGCGGCGGACGAAACGAAGGGCGTGTTATTTGAGAGGAGTTGATGGAGCTGAGACCAAAGCGTACCGAAGTTGCGTATGAAGCGCCGGAAGTACGAAGCCAGTTCTAGAAAACTGCGCAGGTCTTTTTGACGCAAAGGAAGAGGAAACTCGGGAACGGCGGATAGTTTCTCAGGGCCCGTTGGAATGCGTTTTTGCTGACTATGTGCCCCAAAACTTTGATTGACTTGCCTGCGACAGTAGATTTTTTGTAGTTTATTGTAGTTTATTTGTAGTGCAAGATAAAAAAAACATAAATCTTAGGTACTACCATAGGAGGTCCCAAAGTAAAACTGTCCGGGGGACATTTTGTTTTACAATGCATACAATTTAATCACATAGACAGCAGCAGGATGCATCCAACAAGCGAAAACGACTTTACACAAATCAGAGTGTTATCTAAAAACAAAATAATACTAGAAAAATAAATATCATAAAAAGGTTATTTCGATATGATAATCTAACAAAGGCATAAAAACAGATTATGAAGATAGTTTAACTTGTGAATTTAAAGCAATACAACACGAACATATTTATTTAAAATCTATATGAAGAAATTTATACGTAGTAGAAATTCCCACACAAATACTAGAAAACACACGTCCGCAGAAAAGACAAAGACGAAAAGGAGAATCGGCAAGAAATTAGGCAAGAAATAAAAGACAAAAGAAAGAATAAAAAAATTACAGAGAAAGCAGCTCTTCTAACAATTTTGTTTTTAATTTTCGTTTAAAGGAGCAGAAAGAAGAGGTAATCTTAATGTCTGCAGTAATTGCATTCCAAACACTTATACCTGCGAATCTGAGGGTACTTTCCGTAATTTGATGTTATTTTCGGTAAGAGGAGGTTATTCTGTTCAGAAAACTTTGTGTTGTATGAATTAACGATGTGACACAAAGAAAGGACGTCCGTAGGTATGTCAAATGAATACAGCGAAACATGGGAAGCGATAACTTATATTGAAATAAGTACCGAAGGGGTAGAATACGAAGAAGTTGGTAAAGAGGCAGGCAATGAAATCGGAGTGGTGTAAATGTCATGAGCTTCAATGCTTGCTTTTGGAGGCGTTCTAAAGGCTTAAGGTGAGCAGGATATATGTTTCCCCATGTAGACAAACAGTATGTTAAATGGCTACCTATATATGCATGATATCACGAAGTTAGAATATGGGGTGCCAAATATGCACGTGCTTTGATGAGAACATGAATACGAAATGACACTTTGTGCAGTAATGAACTGACATGGCAGTGGTATTTTAGGTGTTTGTCGAGGGTAACCACCAAGAAATCTCACTTTTTCAGATATTGTTAGTACATAGTTATTCAAAGAAATTGTTATAGGATTTACTAATACTTTTGGTGGACTATGGAAGAGGACAAACGTTGTCTTAACTGGATTTATACACAGGTGGTTTAAGGTACACCATGTGTGGACGTTGGAGAGGTTAGTATTAAGTGCAGCTTGCAGAGCGCTTAGTGTGTGCTGAGATGAGTATAATGTGGTGTCGTCGGCATATAACAGGTAGTCTGAATCGGTCAGTACATTAGGTAAGTCATTTATGAATAATAAGAAAAGCAAGGGACCAAAAATGTAACCCTGAGGAACACCACTGGTAATTAATTTATTGGTAGAGTAATGATCATTTATACAGACAACTATGGAACGATTAGACAAGTAGCAGTGGAGCAGTTCAAGAGGTGGACCAGTAATACCGAATTGTTCTAGTTTACTTAACAAGATGCAATGATTTAGTGTGTCAAATGCCATAGTAAGATCAATAAATATAGCCCCTACAATTAGTCCCCGGTCGCGTGTTTCTATTGGCGCCCAAGCCCAGTGCTCAACCGCTGGCGCCGCCATGCGCCGCTAGCGCGTACCATGTTTCTAGGTGGTTTCTTTCGCCACGGGCGCTCGAACGTAATCATATGGTTCGCGTGAATGCATGTTCTGGAAGTGTATCTCTATGGCGTATGTTTTTATTATTGCCTGACTTTTAAATAGTTAACTGTAGCGCCTTGTTTCTTTGTGTTGCTGACGATTCTGCTCCCATGTAATAAAGAAAAAAAAGTATCTGTATGGCGTAGTGGTTACGACGCTCGCTTTGAGATCGGGGCTACGCGGGTTCGAATTCCGCTATCACCATTTTCTTTTTTTCCTGTTTGGCGGTACGGTCGGTTGTACCCCGATGCTGCGGTGGAAGCCGCAGTGCCGGGCGCCGACGCGAAGCGGCGGTCCTTGGGGTGTTGCGGAGCGCAGCGTAGCAACACCCTAAATAAAAAAATACTGCTCCAGTCAGGTGGACTGCTCCCTCCCTGATAGTGAGATTATATTTGGATCATCAAAACAGTGATGCGTTTATTTAGAAATACCGTAAATCCCTTAACAACAGCTACAGTTGTGCCTTGTCACCGCCAGCCCAGCATGTTCTCCGCGTTCTCCGTTCCAACGGCTCGGCTAGAAACATGGTACGCGCGAGCGGCGCATGGCGGCGCCAGCGGTCGAGCACTGGCTTGGGCGCAAATAGAAATGCGCTCCCCGGGCAATGGCTTGCTTGATTTTGTCAGTTCAGTGAGCTAGCGCTAACTCGGTTGAGTAGCCATGTCTGAACCCAAACTGGAGGGGACTGATAAGCCGAAACTTATTCAGGTAGTTCATGAGGCGGGTATAGATAAGTTTTTCAATAACCTTGCTAAAAATGGCAATATACAGATGGGACGGTAATTGTTAATATTTTCACGATTGCCTTTTTTGAACACAGGAATTTATTTACCAATCTTTAGTGATTTAGGACATACCCCATCACAGAACAATTTGTTAATAATATCAACAAGGACTAGTGAGATATCAGCAGAAACAAGCTTCATATGAGCTGGTCTGATAGAATCAACGCCAGGCCCAGTCGATCTTAAGGAACAAATAATATTGCAGACGTCATGCGGTCAAGCAGGACGAAGATAAAATGAGTAAGAGCTACGCGAAATACTAGGCACTGCATTAGCTGGAGGACTGTTATCTGAAGCAACAAAATGTTCACTAAATGCATGAGCAATATCAGTATGTTTCGTGAGTTCATGATCATTGAGGACAATTCTTTTGATGCCCGGATCAGACTCTTTCATATCAAGAAACTGTCTAATTAGTTTCCAGTTACGTCTGGTATCGTTTCCGTTTTCAAGTATTTTGTTTTCATAGTAGTCTCGTTTTGCGCGCCTGAGAATGCAGAAAGAATGTTTGAATGTGCATATTCAAACATTCTTTCTGCATTCTCAGAAGCCATTTTCAAATTTATGGTAAAGGGCTGCGATTTTACTTTTTGGTGAAGATTATTTCTTCTTGTTATGGAACGCAACATGGCATCTGATATCCACGGATTTCTTGCAGTAGAATACCAGTGTGTATCTTGTGAATAAGTAGTACACTGATCAATGTATTTATTGTATCTGGAATGGAACATGGAAAATGCCTTCTCAGGACAACCCTCCATATATGCGTCATCCCAGTTTGTGGTTTGAACCTGATGAATAAACTGTGCTTTGTTGAACGAAGATTTACCATATTTTTTAGAATTGCTAACTGCTTCTGTACCTAGGCAAAAAAACAAGGGGTAATGATCAGTGATTGAATAATCGATAACTCCAGAAGAGCAATGAGAATCAGAATCGAATGAAGAAAACATGTGATCAATCAGCGTGGAAGAGCCTGAAAGATCACGCCTAGTTGGAGTCTGTAATGGGGAAGAAAAGCCATAGCTGAGTAGACAAGTTACATAGAGCAAGACTGACAGTTCATATCGAGAATATTAATGTTTCTGTCTCCGCAAATTATTATAATTTTATTTACATTTGTTAACGCATATATCTTCAAGCTGAGAACGGAATACCGCATAAGAAGTTGACGGTGAGCCATATATAGCACCTACTATTGTACAGCTATTATTGATCGGCTGAGAATTGCGGTCAAACTCTAACCAGATGGATTCACATAACAAGTCCCGAAAAGGAAGATCGTAACGTCTAACATAGGGCAATGATGATCTGATGAAAATAACCGACCCACCGCGGCGGTGGTTCGGCTTTTTGTATTGTAGCCAGACAGACCATACAAATTTCAATCAGCTGATGTTAGCCAGCTCTCGGATAAGCATATCAAGGAAAAAGTGCGGTCAAGCATGGAAAGAAAGTTCAATAGATCGTCATGATGCTTGCGCAAACTACGTATGTTGCAATGAAGGAAGAGAACGCAGGTGATTTATCTTGCAACAAAGATTTCAGTTGGTCACAGGAAAACATAACGCAATAAAGACCGAGCAGCAACTGTGTTTAACGCCAAATGACTCGCACGATCACTGAATAATCGCCAGATCCACCACACCAGAGATGCGATAGACGCAGCTGCTGTCTGATTTCCTAGCTGTAATCACACATGTCAGTGCAAAGGTATTTCCAACCTTTACCTCTTTTGAGCTCAAGAGCCTGCGCAACGAGTCGTTTGTTATCAGGTGTGAGGTGGTCATTGATGAAAATTGGCTTGTTGCTGCTCTGAGCAAAACCGATGGCTGACGTGGTCAGCCTCGCCTTTCTTGCCTTGGCTGCAAACTCGGAGCGCTTAACCCTTGAACAAAAACATACAATAATGTTCCTGTCCTTCTTAGCAGGTACACTGCGCACGGCGTCAATGTCGGATTCCACGATAGGACAGCCAATCCTATTACCAATGGCCTGCACCACTGCCAGGCAATTTTCGCCCTGCGTTGGGGGAACGCCCTTAATCTCGACGTTATTTAGACGAGAGACCTGCCTCACGTCTCCGACCGACAATGGCTCTCAGTCCCCAGTGGCTGCGGAGCACCTGATCAAGGCGGTGGTCAGACCTGCGACGTCGCAGAGGATGCTAAGAATCTCTGGGTCCGGAGAGGCCGCCAATGGAAACTAAACCTGGCAACGTTCAACACGCGTACCCTCTCGAGTGAGGCTAGCTTAGCAGGACTATTTGAGGAATTATCAGGCATTGCCTGGGATATTAATGGCCTTAGTGAGGTTAGAAGAACTGGTGAGGCTTACACAGTGCTGACTAACGGCTACGTCCTCAGCTACAAAGGTCTTCCAGATAAGAGAGAATCTGAGGTTGGATTTCTAGTTCACAACAACATAGCGGGAAACATTGATGAATTCTACAGCATTAGTGAGAAGGTAGCAGTCGTCGTAATAAAGCTGAATAGGAGGTACAAAATGAAGGTAGTACAAGCCTACGCCCCAACTTCCAGTCACGATGATGAAATAGAACAGTTTTATGAAGATGTTGAATTAGCAATGAGACAGGTGCAAACTCAGTATACTGTAGTAATGGGTGACTTCAATGCAAAAGTGGGGAAAAAGCAGGTTAGTGAACAAGCAATTGGCAACTACGGCATCGACTCTAGAAATGCAAGAGGAGAGATGTTCGCGGAAAGGAATAGGCTCCAAATAATGAATACCTTCTTCAGGAAGCGCAGCAACAGGAAGTGGACCTGGAAAAGCCCTAATGGAGAAACAAGGAATGAAATAGATCTCATACTTTCAGCGGATCCAAGCATAGTGCAGAATGTAGAAGTGTTAGGTAAGGTAAAGTGCAGTGACCATAGGTTAGTGAGGTCTAGGATTTCTCTCAATTTGAAGAGAGAAAGAGTGAAATTAGTCAAGAGGAAACAGGCCAACCTAGACGCAGTAAGGGTGAAAGCAGACCAATTCAGGCTGGTGCTCGCAAACAAATATGCAGCTTTAAAACAGGAAGATGAAGATAACATAGAGGTAATGAATAAAACCACAACTAGGCTGATCTCAGAAGCAGCAGTTGAAGTGGGACGTAAGGCACCAAGGCAGCCAGTAGGGAAGCTCTCCCAAGAAACAAGGACCTAATAAAGAAACGACAAAACATGAAAGTGTCCAACTCAAGAGATCAGATAGAATTCGCTGAACTGTCAAAACTAATCAACAAGAAAAAAGTAAGGGATATTCAAAATTATCACATGGGAAAGATTGAGGAAGCCATAAAATATGGACGCAGCATTAAATCAGTAAGAAGAAAGCTTGGCATAAGACAAGGCAAGATGTATGCACTGAAATATAAGCATGGTAATATCATCAGCAATTTCGATGACACAATAAAAGCAGCGGAAGAATTCTATACTGACCTGTACAGTTCCCAAAACAGCCAAGCTACTTTCATTCGAAATAGTGATGAACTGGATACAGAAGCTCCTTCTATAACTAGCGATGAAGTTAGAAGGGCCCTGAAAGACATGACCAGGGGAAAAGCGGCTGGAGAAGATGGAATAACAGTAGAGTTAATCAAAGATGAAGGAGATATCATGCTTGAAAAGGTTGCGGCCCCTTATTCGCAATGCCTCACAACTTCAAGTGTACCAGAGAGCTCGAAGAACGCCAACAACATACTAACACATAAGAAGGGAGATGTTAAAGAATTGAAGAATTACAGACCCATTAGCTTGCTTTCAGTATTGTATAAAATATTCACCAAGATAATTTCCAATAGAATCAGGGCAACACTTGACTTCAGCCAACCAAGAGAACAGGCTGGCTTCAGGAAGGGATATTCTACGATGGATTATATCCATGTTATCAATCAGGTAATCGAGAAATCTGCAGAGTTCAATCAACTTATCTATATGGCTTTCATAGATTATGAAAAGGCAATAGAATCAATAGAGATACCAGCAGTCATAGAGGCATTGCGTAATCAAGGAGTGCAGGAGGCATGCGTGAATAAGTTAGAAAATATCTACAAGGATTCCACAGCTACCTTGGTTCTCCACAAGAAAAGTAGAAAGTTACCTATCAAGAAAGGGGTCAGGCAAGGAGACACAATCTCTCCAATGCTATTCACTGCATGCTTAGAAGAAGTATTCAAGCTCTTAGACTGGGAAGGCTTAGGTGTGAGGATTGACGGCGAAAATCTCAGCAACCTTCGGTTTGCAGATGACATTGTCCTATTCAGCAACACTGGAGACGAATTACAACAAATGATTGAGGACCTTAATCGAGAAAGTGTAAGAATTGGGTTGAAGATGAATATGCAGAAGACAAAGATAATGTTCAATAGCCTGGCAAGGGAACAAGAATTCAGGCTCGCCAGTCAGCCTCTAAAGTCTGTAAAGGAGTACGTTTATCTAGGTCAATTACTCACAGGGGACCCTGATCATGAGAAAGAAATTTACAGAAGAGTAAAATTGGGTTGGAGTGCATACGGCTGGCATTGCGAAATCCTGACTGGGAGCTTACCACTGTCGTTGAAAAGAAAAGTCTACAATAATTGCATTCTACCGGCGCTAACATATGGGGCAGAAACTTGGAGGTTAACAAAGAAGCTCGAGAACAAGTTAAGGACCGCACAAAGAGCGATGGAACGAAGTATCTTAGGACTAACGTTAAGAGACAGGAAGAGAGCGGTGTGGATCAGAGAACAAACGGGGATAGCCGATATTCTAGTTGACATTAAGCGGAAGAAATAGAGCTGGGCAGGCCATGTAATGCGTAGGATGGATAACCGGTGGACCATTAGGGTTACAGAATAGATACCAAGAGAAGGGAAGCGCAGTCGAGGACGGCAGAAAACCAGGTGGGATGATGAAGTTAGGAAATTCGCAGGCGCAAGTTGGAATACGCTAGCGCAAGACAGGGGTAATTGGAGATCGCAGGGAGAGACCTTCGTCCTGCAGTGGACATAAAATATAGGCTGTTGTTCATGATGATTGTACTAAAGCTGACAGACGCTTCGACAAAAGTTCATTTTCATCCTTCAGTGATTTGTTCTCCTTGGTGAGAGATACATTTTGGGTTTTCATGGACTCATACAGCGCAATAGATCATGCCCATACCCTCCTTCACAGAAGAAAGGTCTGCACGCAGGGCTGCAATATCTTTAGCTAGATCAGCACAAGACGGCATTGTGAAAAAGAATACAGTAGTTGACTAATGGCAGCAGTGGTAGCGGCAACAGGCTTACAAATAATTGCAAAAGTGTCGAGCGACCAACCTCTACAAAGTACGGTGAAGACGTTAGGTACGTTGACGCAGCCGCACCATTTGCTGCCAAATGGAAGGCACGTAGCCCGGCTGCTCCTTAAGTAGAACTGTCAGGCCTCGGAAACTCCGCTGGTTTTTTGTCCACGCGAATTGCAGCGCCATCCATGGGATGGAGGCGAAACCAAAATCGCATTTCCTTTTTTTTTTCTTGTCAACCCTCTCTCAACTTTATCGTTTCTCTCTCGCCTTCAACTATCGGCGGCGCGGCTGGCGCGGTGCCCGCACGTCGTCGGCCGTGCTGATAACGGCCAAAACGGCAGCAATCTTATTTCTGGCATTATGCGGTCTGTTTTGCGGTTTTCGCCTTCCGCGCTACCAGTGTAGTCCGTGTGATACCGTACCTTTGCACGTTTGTCGGCGTTTCCCCGCAATGTCTCGCAACTGTCGCTGTTCGTGTGTGGTTCAATGGTGTGCGAACACATCAAGACGAAGTGAGCCATGCGCCGTGAAATTCTACCTCATGTCTAAAGACAACAGGTGAGCACTGTGCAGTTCACTTCCCGGTTTTTATTTGTGATAGTAATTATGCGCAGCCGTACATGGCTGCCCGGTGGTGAGGCAGTAGCTAGCTGATTTGAAATCACCACAACGATGTAGTAAATCGTTATGTCAACAAGCAGCCAACATAAAGCTCCTTATAAATATAGTACCGCCTGTGCGTATTGTAAGGAACACGTGTGTAGTGTGCGCGTTGCACTTATTTCTAGCTAATTGGTCGCCATCGTTTAAAAATGCGTTTCTGAGAATTAAGGTTGGCATGTCACAACTAGTACTTTGCTGCGACGCGAAATGAGCTCAGTTTTGTATGTCCCAACTGCGATGTTATAATTTATGATCTTCACTGTTCTTCAGGATGGAAGCGTTTTTAACCTACGCTGGAAGGATGGACCTAGTGGGTTTGCCCAGAGACACGGTCAACAACCGCAGAATATGCTCGGTGCACTTCACGTAGGTGGATATTATGGACCGAGCGAGAAGCAGGCCGTGAAAATCTATTCTGAGCATTGGCCATTAGAGCAATTACAATAAATGTTTTTTTACATGTGCGTACATGAAACACCATCCGCGTTTTGTTGCAATCTATAGTGTGTTGCACTGTCTGCTCCAATTCTTGTTTTCGCAAACGAACATAATAAAGTGAGTCCAAAGAACTGTTGCGTTGTAAGTGGAATTATATTTTTAATACAATTTGGGCACATGCTTGCTTGATTGTAATAATGAACGTGGCTGCGTGCATGAAAACGCAAAAAGAATCCACTGCGCACAAGAACGCAGCACGAATGCACGAATGGCAGGGCTGGACAGGAGAGAAGCGCGGAGCGCGCGCTTCGGTCCCGCGGTGCGTCTGATAACGCCCGCGACAAAAAAAAAAAAAAAGAGTGCGCCGCGGACAGCTGAACAAATAAAAAAAGAGCATAGCGCGAGGCATGAAAGGGGGGTGAGGCGAGGCTTGGGAGATGCATAGGAAAGTCAAGAGGCAAACGGGAAACGAGCGGAGCAACATAACTTTAAAAAAGAAAGAAAACAAGTGCTATAGCGAAAGGGAGAGTGTTAAAAAAAATCCCGCCGCTTTTCTTTTCTTTTCTTTTTTTCGCGACTCGCACCGTCATCCATCCGCTAGGGCCTAACTGAAGTGCGCCTTGGCGCTAGCGCCGACTGAGCGTCTGCTATAGCAGAACCAATGGGAGTTATAAGAAGATTCACCCTCCTGGAACTGTCGCTCAGGCAGGTGTCGCTTGAGTTGTTCCTACTCGATGACGTCTGATACAACAATCAGCGTTGTATCTGCCACGTGCGCAGTCAGCAATTGTAAATCTTGACTTGCGTAGATCGGCTGCAACCTGTACAAAGCACGTTGACGTAGCCGCACCCTCTGCTCCCAAAATTTCGTGTTGAGCTGAAGGCCGGCGTTTGTGAGGCAGGTTAGCACGTGTTCAAGACGCAGCAGGTGTTCTGGGAACGTGGTTGAAAACACTACGATGTCGTCGAGATAGCAAAAAAGGTGTTCAATTTTAAACCGCGCAGATCATTATCTATCATGCGTTCGAAGGTGGCAGGCGCATTGCAGAGCCCAAAAGGCAACACATTAAAGTCGTATAGCCCTTCTAGCGTGGCAAAAGCGGTTTTCGCCTTATCGGACTCCGACACTGGTATTTGCCAGTAGCCACATCTAATATCAAGACTAGAAAAATATTCGGCACCCTGTAAAGAATCTAGTACGTCGTCGATCCGTTGCAAAGGGTAAACATCCTTGCGCGTTATTTTGTTCCCGCCTCCGGAAAGTGATGACGCCTTATGGCGGCCCGTGTCTTCGTGCAGCGACTAACGCTGTTCTTCGTCCCATCGCGCAATGTACAGTTAGAGTATTCGTTGACAGAATACGTCATCACATTGTTTTTGCTATGTTTCCCCAGTGTTCCACAAAGTTATTTTCTTCCTTGTGTACGGTCGTGCGCTGTCTTTCGTCTTGGACACCACACTCCTTTCAGCACCTGCTGCTCCATCCGCGTCTCTTCCTGAAGAATTTGCTGCTCGCATCGCCCGCTGCCGTGAAATTGCCCGCGCCAACACCGCTACCATTCAGGACAAAATGAAAATTCGCTATGATGCGACGCGTCGCGTTGCTTCGTTCCGCCCAGGAGAGGAAGTTCTTTTGTGGACACCTGTTCGCGCACCGGGCCTCTGTGAAAAGTTTCTCCACAGATATCTCGGCCCCTACACCGTTTTACAAAGAACTTCGGCCGTTAACTACCACGTCACTCCTGTCAGCTCAGCTACTTACCGCCGCAGCCGCACTACGGAAATCGTTCCAAGTGTAGTGAAGAAGAGGAAGAAGTGCCCTTGCGTCTGTCGCTGTGCGCACCTATCAGCGTTCGTGGACTGCCTCGATTGCGTGAGACGTCTAATAAATCGTCATATCACATTTGGTGGAAGGTGCTGCAATCCCCGACCTCACCCTGGAACTTCGCAGCCGAACGTTGCCGACTACTTCAGCGTTGCCATGCTCGAGCCTACCGACAATCCGCCTGCAGCTTCCGCCGCGCCAATCATTTGCGGCGCCGTCCAGCGGCAGCGGGACCCCCCCGTCTTCAGCGGAGCCGGTGAGACAGACGTGGAAGATTGGCTCTCTACCTATGAGCGCGTCAGTGAGAACAACAAGTGGGATGACCCGACGAAGTTACGTTCCGTCATCTTCTATCTTGCTGACGTTGCGAACCTCTGGTTCCGCAATCATGAGCGGGACCTCCAAACCTGGTCCGCTTTCAAGGCAGCATTCATGGAAGTCTTCGGCCGCCCAGCCTTACGAAAGCTCCGTGCTGAACAGCGTCTACGCCAGCGCGCTCAACAGCCCGGCGAGACCTACACCAGCTACATAGAGGATGTCGTCGATATTTGTGCCCGCGTCGATTCTTCCATGAGTGAAGAGGACAAGGTGAAGCACATCCTCAAGGGCATCGAGGACGACGCATTTCAAATGCTTCTCGCGCGAAACCCTTCATCTGTCGCAGCTGTCGTCACTGTTTGCCAGAGCTTCAATGAGCTGCGTCGCCAGAGGGTCCTTGCGCGCAGCGCTGTTGCACCCGGCCACTCTCTCTCGGGCCTCACGCTTCCCTCCAACTCCTCGCCAGAATCCTCACTCTCCGTTCTGATTAAGGATTTTATTCGTGAGGAGGTGGCGCGCCAACTGTCTATGCTGCCTCTCAGCGATCGACCCCTACAGCCTGACACATCTCTGGCTGCTCCCATTAGGAGAGCCATTCGCGAGGAACTTGCCGACTCGCTACCTTTGGCTCAACCATGTCCTCCCGTGGCGGCACCTCTGACCTATGCCGCAGTCGCAGCGCGACCTGCGCCGCCGACATTCGCATTTCCTGCGACAGTGCGACCTCAAGCAGTGCCAACTCCCGTGTCGCCTCCTATTCCGCCTCGAAGCCAAGTTCAGAACCCTTGGCGCACACGCGACAACCGACCCATATGTTTCGCTTGCGGTTTCGCCGGCCATGTCGCGCGCTTCTGCCATCGTCGCATGACACCTACTAACCCTGCTGTCTCAACGCCTGGGTATGGATATTCCCACGATGCTACCGGCCATTCCATGCATCCCGACCCAGAGTATCCGCCGTCTTCTCGACGCCCTTTCGGCAACCATCGTTCTCCGTTACCACGTCGTCGCTCGCTTTCCCCCTTACGTCGTCGCCAGTCACCTAGCGAGGGAAACTAGTTGCTGCAGTTCTGGCACGAACTGCCAGCTTCGCGACTTCTACAAGGCCTGCACAGTCGCCACGCAATTTACTGGACGTTTTGGTTGAAGGAACCGCCACAATTGCGCTTATTGATACTGGGGCTGCGGTTTCTGTTATGGACGAAAAGCTTTGTCGTAAGCTCCGCAAGGTCACCACGCCGTTGTCTGGTTTGCTACTGCGTACCGCGAGTGCGCAGCATATAGCGCCGCTCGCTCAATGTACCGCAAGAGTGCTCATTGCCGATGTTGTTTATGTTGTTGAATTTTTCGTGCTTCCTTCATGTTCACATGACATCATTCTTGGCTGGGACTTCTTGTCTCACCATCGTGCCATCATCGACTGTGCTCGGGCCGAAGTGGCGCTTTTCCCGCTTTCCGAAGCCTCGCTGCCTGACCCTTCTGAAAGTAAGGCCGCCAAGCTCACGGTTGTCTCCGATACAAACATACCACCCGAAATGTCGGTTCTTGTGCCCGTATCTTGCTCCGCCGCGCCAGACGCTACGGTGCTTTTTACACCATCGCCTATTTTTCTACGTCGCAAGGCTCTACCTCTACCATTTGCCGTCCTCAACACTGTATCTGTATTATCCACTATGCTTGTGTGTAACCCGCTTCAATCCCCTGTGACCTTACTGCGTGGAGAATCCCTTGGTCGTGTTCAGCCCCTTGACCCGCTTCACATTCTCGATACTACCGACGACATGGCCTGTTATGAGCTCGACGCCCTCACTTCTCCATTGCTGTGCGCCTCATCATCATCATCATTGTCGTCGTCGTCATCAGACGTTCTTCAATCAGCCTTGGACGCCGATCTGCCACCTGCGTACCGCCAGCAAATCCTCGCGCTTCTTCAGAATTTTCGCTCGTCGTTTGATTGCGACCAACCATCCCTGGGACGTACGGCGACCGTCACTCACAGCATCCACACTTACTCACCCATCCACCATTACGCCAGCGACCATACCGCGTGTCGGCAGCCGAGCGACAAATAATTACCGAGCAAGTCGACGATATGCTGCATCGTGGCGTCATTCGGCCTTCCCAGAGTCCTTGGGCGTCTCCTGTAGTATTAGTACGCAAGAAGGACGGCTCAATACGCTTCTGTGTGGATTACCGTCGGCTCAATAAGATAACTCGTAAAGATGTCTATCCACTGCCTCGGATAGATGACGCCCTCGACTCCCTACAAGGCGCGTAGTACTTTTCATCTTTGGATCTTCGCTCCGGCTATTGGCAAGTGCCGATGGCTGAAGACGACTGCGAGAAGACCGCTTTCGTCACGCCCGACGGCTTGTATGAATTTACCGTAATGCCATTCGGGCTCTGCAACGCGCCCGCTACTTTCGAGCGTATGATGGACACTATCCTTCGTAACTACAAGTGGAAAACATGTCTATGCTATCTTGATGATATTGTCGTGTTTTCGCCCGATTTCCTGACGCACCTCGTTCGCTTGCGGCCCGGCCATTTGATCGCGTCGGCATAGACCTATACGGGCCACTTCCCTACAGTTCCTCGGGTAACCGATGGATAATTGTAGGCGTCGACCACTTCACGCGCTACGCCGAGACTGCCGCACTTCCGGCGGCTTCTGCGCGTGACGTTGCCTTCTTCATCTTGCGGAACTTCGTTCTTCGACATGGAGCACCACGCGAACTGCTCAGCGACCGGGGGCGTGTGTTCCTGTCCGAAGTAATACAAGCCCTTCTCGCTGCATGCAGCATCGTTCACCGCAAGTCTACCGCCTACCACCCGCAAACGAACGGCTTGACAGAGAGGTTCAACCGCACACTCGGTGACATGTTGACTATGTACGTTGCCTCGGACCACAGTAACTGGGACACTGTTTTGCCGTTCGTCACGTATGCCTATAATACCGCCACACAAGCTACCACTGGCTTTTCGCCATTCTTTCTGTTATATGGTCGTGAGCCCTCGTGTACAATGGACACCCTACTCCCATACCGACCCGACGCTTCTGAATGCACGCCAGTGTCTGAAGCCGCCAAATACGCAGAGGACTGTAGGCAGCTCGCCCGTACCCTTACGACCGCCGCCCAAGGTCGCCAAAAGCTGCGGCATGACAGTAACGTGCCTACACCACATTTTCCGCCTGGTTCCCTTGTTTGGTTGTGGATCCCACCTCACAGCCCTGGCCTTTCAACCAAACTTCTTGCACGCTATGATGGTCCCTACCGCGTCATCGACCGTACCTCGGCTGTCAACTACGCTGTCGAGCCTGTGACGCCATCACACGACCTCAGACATCGCGGACGTGACACGGTTCATGTCAGCCGACTTAAGCCATACTATGACCCCCTGATCCTACCTACGCCGTAGGTCGCCAGGATGGCTCATCTTCTCTCCCGGGGGCCATTGTAGTGAAGAAGAGGAAGAAGTGCCCTTGCGTCTGTCGCTGTGCGCACCATCAGCGTTCGTGGACTGCCTCGATTGCGTGAGACATCTAATAAATCGTCATATCACACAAGTATCTCGCCTGAAACCTTACATTCGCCGTACCTACCCTTTCTAGCTTGCGGTCTTGCTGACCGCTTTCCTGATGGGGGGGAAGTTAGTGTGAGCGCATTTTGAGCATATTGTCGTCGTCATCTGTACATACGACTCATCATCTTGTGTGAGCACTATTTGTGCATATCGTCGTCGTCATTTGTACATACGACTCATCATCATCTTTTGTCTTGTGCGGTGCTTCGTCTCTGACTCGGGCGGCTGCTCGGAAATACAGGCATCGCATCCTCCGACGTCTCACAATAGTAGTAATTTAAGTGCACCGTAGGAACCACGAAAGATAATGGCGATAATTGCATTGGAATAGAGGCTTTGAAATAATGCGGGGAGAATTTACTCACTTCTGAGGAGAGAATTTGATTGTGTGGCTCAATTGAGAGACGCCTGCATCAATACTGGCTCGTTCATATACCTGTGTTCAAAATTAAGCTTTGCGGAATTTAAAATCGCCTGTGGTAGGTCGCCGAGTGCTTATCATTGAGCTGGGTTATTAGATGAGGCGGACATTACGAGCACGAGAAATCGAAACACATATTTCCATAATTACAAGAATTCAGTAAATACCTTTTTAGTTAAGTATTTTACCATACATATTGCAATTTACGAATTGTAGCCGGTGAGCTTGTCAGGCGTATGCACTTGGAATGAATTTCCAGATGACATCAATTTGGAGATACGCAACATGAAACTCACCCTAAAATGAATTGTTGTCGCACTTACCTTTTTTTAGCAAAATGCTGTTTTATACATTGTACAACAGGAACGCCCATATACTTCGTCCCACACTTTGGGACATAATATCTCGAAACTGGTGTCAACCTCGATATTCATTTCAAGTGGATGCGTCTTGCGAACTCACCGGCTGCAATCAGTAAATTCCAATAAGTGTAGTAAATCAATTCACTAAGAAGTCAATTAGGTAATTTTTGTTATTTCGTTGAATAAGTATTTCGATTTCTCGTGCTACTAATGCCCGCCTCATCGAATAACCCAGCTCAATGATAAGAATTATGCTACCTGCCTCAGGGAATTTCTAAAAATTCGGTCAAGCTAAATTTTGAACACCCTGTATATGCGTTCACACGTGCATAAATGACACTCGAGACCACACACACCAGTAGACAGACACAAGCAGGCACCAAAATAATAGAACTGTGTGGAAGCGACATGCAAAATTTATGTACATAACATAAGCACTCCAATGTAAAACAAGAAATGCACACGCAGATGTTGATGTGCAAAGAATTTCGAGCTTGCTTCTACATAAACAAAGAACATCTCACCAATACCCAGTAATAACAAGATATAGTCAACAAATGCACAAATGCATGCAAGACATAAAATGCATAATTAAGCAAGCGTGTAGATAAAAGATGCCGGTTTTCCTTCATATCTTCTACAAAATTTAGCTAAATACGTTTAACAAAGAAATTCAAAAGGCATGCGCAAAAAAGGATAGCGTAAGCCAACTTGGTATTGGCAATTGTACGACAGGCTTTCAATCCAAGAGAACCGGGCAATTAAGACGCAATATACCTTAATTAAACGGTGATTTTTGTTTCCTGCTCTGTATTCCACTCTATTTTTTATGTAACCCTTATTCAAGGGTTCCGGTACAGTTTCTGACTTTCGGACGCTTGTCTGTATATTGTTTCTTGTAACAAACTCTAGGAACGAATAATAATCTGAAACTAAGACTTTATATATTAGCGATGTTTGCGCACGAAGGCCACTCTTCAAGTTTTTATCGTTTCAGTACGCTGCACACTTCACCGCGATTTTCTTGCACACATAGGCAATTTCTAGAAGTCACTTTATGTTTCCCCGTTTTAAAACGAAAGCATTAAATTCCCCATTAGGCGATGAGCCGACGTCGTCGTCGGCGTGACCGAGCGATTGTGCCAAAGATGGCCGACGGCGTAACGAGTTAAGACACGTGAGGAATGCTCGGGTTGCTGTCAAATTTCCCAGGGAGGTTCCTGTAAACAAAGTAAATTAATGGCTTTGCAAACAAATTTGGCACATTTTGGTTTGGGTGCGAATCGAACCTGGGCATCTGGGGTGCGATATGAGCACCCTTCCCCGACACCGCGGCGTATCCACGGTTCTGGTTGACTAAAGGTGTGGCCTAGTGCGTGCGTCGTTGAGCACGTGACGGCACAGCCAATGGGGAGGCGCAACGTCATGATGTATTAAATGAGTGCGCTGCCTCCCACGTCTCATTCGCTTTCGGATTTCATCGGTGCTGCGTCTACTGCAATGGACTGTCGACGCCATGTCATGAGTGTATAAAATGATCCAGTCTGTGGAAAACGTAAACGCACAGACACACAGCGATGTAACAGAAATAACTGTAATGCATGTCGAACAGATCGATAACAAATTTTATCAAAGGGAATAAAATGTTTTTGCAGTCCCACACGTAAGCTGTCTCAAGTGCCTCTCCCGAATTTTTTTGTAGTTCCATCTACACAATGCGCCAAAATATATACGGAAAAATGTTCAGTGAAATATATTTAGTGCGTATAATTTTCACTTAGTCAGCACTACAACAAACCTTCTGCACGCATAATGTATTCTAAAAGAGCATGCCAGAGCACTTTAAGTTTTTGTCAAAACTGTATTCTGCTTAAGTGCACGGGGTAGAACCGAGCTTTGGGCGACTTTGGGTGAGTCACACAATCATGGCTGTTCAAAAATCAAGCACGCAAGAAATACCAGAAAACTCCGTTTCCAACCCTTCCTAGTATCATTATTAAGATGCTCTACAACAAGTATCTAAGTCGTATAAATGCAAACGTGAAAACAATTGGAAATATGAGCGTCCGCACGTCTAGTTAGATGCCGCAGGTAAATGCGGTTCTCCCTAATATTTCGCATTTGTCTATGCGTGGCATCACGCTTAGCTGAGGGCCACGAGCAGTATTTTGGGAGAATGCTGCTTAACGCAGATCGGTTGGCATTGGTGCCCCAACAATGGCCTTTAAGTATATGTTCGAAACTGTTGTGATGTTGAAATATGAAGATAGAATATCCTTACTTATCCAGCGTCTTGATTTATTGGCGATTCCTCAAACAAGCCGTTCATCTGCGGCCAATAAGTGTATTGAGGGTTTTCTTAATTTTATCATGTCTTTCGTAATTCAGATGAAAGATATCAATTTCCCACCTCTGTGATGAATTTCAGACAACAAGGAGTTGCGGAAACAAAGGAAAAGACAATTATGAAAGCTAGCTCTCACTGTCAAATTTTAAGGTCTACGAATACACCGTCGTTGTGTGAATTACGTGTCTCGGTTGATGTATGAAACCTGGGTCAGGATACCGTACTGATGCCTTTTCTATGTTATTCCTTTTGGAGCGTTTCACGCTTATTCAGTGGACACTGCCCCACTCCGTCCACGTTATCATAGGAATGCATCGGTCGTGAAGGGTAGATGATATGGCCGGCACATAATCGAGCGAAAGGCATCGCTACAAAAGCGCGGCCCTGTTTTTTAAAAAAAAGCGTCAAAGCCTTCATTCTGTTTGTAGCTTTTAAAAGCAAGCATGTTTTCGCAAATAAATTGTGCATGGTTCGTCGTGCACAGACTTCAATGCTCCTCCTGTGCTTAAAGCTTGTTGAAGATGGTGACTACGTGTATTAAACATACTGTAAATGGACAACTTTGAACATTGCTCTATAAAGGTTCAGCAAAGCCCAAATGAAGCCTGGACCAAATGAAGCGTTTTCTTATCACGTTCCTCAAGCTTTATGGCATTTGGCATTTCATTGCTTGGGCAGAGGGAATTGTGTGCGGATAGTAGGCCTCGTATGTCTCACTTCCCGATGTTAGTAGTAAATTCTCTTATTTAAAAAATGTTTGTTCTTAAGTGCTTTTTGGCACTGGTCGGCTGCCTTTCCTAATATTATGTCCAGCATGAGGATTGGCTGAAATTTCCTCTTAAGAACATTTCTAGCGTAAGCGGTTTTTGAGAATACCGGCCCAGCTTCATGCACCGAGCATCGCGAAGCGTTGCATTAAGGCCGAATAGTTTGCAGAGACTGCTGCTGTCATCGTAATTGAGTTCACCGCTAAAAAATTGATGTGGTCTGCTGCAATGTTATATAGGGATAGTTGTTGTGAGCTCACTCCTGTAGTTGTTCTTCATATCCGCGAGTGATCCGCCACCCCTTCAGGTATGTGCCGCAGGAATTCCAAATCGATAGGAGATTTGGGAAATAAGTTGGGATATTTGTATGAATAAACAAAGAAAAGAATGCGATGCAAAGCCAAATCTGTCGGCAAGTGTTCGTGAGCACCAAACAAGAACGGGTGCATTTATTTTTTGATTACTGCGGACAGCTGCGACTTTCCATGAAGTAAGCCTTTCAAGATAGGCATTCTGAGTTTTGTTGACAAAATGGAGGGGGCTGGCTCATTGGCACTGCATTGTTAACACGAAACGGCACACAACGAGAAAGTGATAGAACAAGTGACTAAAATGTGCTAAGTTCTACAATTTTATTTTGAATAATGACGCCACATATACACATTTCTTAGTTCAAAGAGATTTTTAAAAACTCGCTTGTGACAGATAACGTTCTTCCGCCTTTTCAATTGAATTTATGGAAGCGACTGACGTTACTTGCCTGACAAGTCGTTGCATCTACGTATCTAATTAAAAAAAGATTGACAAATTAACTTTCAATTAGTTTCTTTTGCGCAGGTGTTGCCATTGTGAAATTGAAGTGAGGCAGTAGTGAAGTTCCGCTTGCATAGTAGAAATTGTATGTCTAGCGCCATGTACAGTTTCCATATATCGGGACATTACAAGCCCTTCGTTCTCCGCATGACTTGTACAAAGTATCTTCATGCACATAAATCCCAATACCATACGATATGTTATGCCGCATAAATGTGAAGACGTGCCTTTTGACATGTTGCTATTTATAGCGTTCCATAGTTTATGGGAAACTAACATGTTAGATCGGAATGCAGCACAAGTTTTATCTTAGCAGTCACGCTTGAGTGAAACGATTTTCCAGCCTAAATAATTTTCTGATCACAGAGATTTCCAACGGGAGTGGTATTCATTTTTGATGAAGTGTATCCTTTTGCTTACCGTTTAGAAAAATTTTCACTGTATTATTTGTCATGTAAAGTGTTTGTTTTGTGCTTGCATAGACGCATCTCTGGCTGTTTTGGCTGTTATCCATATAACCAAATCATGCATGTACATTTGAAATTGGTAATAAATGCCATGAAAGAATGGCAAATACAACGCACATGCAAAAGTCTGCCTCGAGCGACCTTTCGTGAAGCTCGTTGAGGGTACGATATGTAACACCCTTTTCTTGGCTATTCCTCGGTTGTGGGGTTTGTCCCATAAGATGAAGATCATAAGTATGATTAGAACACGAAACACCCTTTTTCGCCGATTATCCGTTGTGGTTGTGGGCCATAGTATGGAAATCATCTTCATAATTAGCACGCGTCTACGTTTGTTGGCCAATCCTCCAATGTGTCCTAGTATGAAAATCATAATAATCAACACACGGTCAATATCTAAAAGAAATAAATGGTGTTGGCACGATATGTTCCGCCCGTTTCATGGCTAAACCCGCGTTGCGGGCATGCACTGCCCTCTTCTTGGGTATTTGCCACTGCGTAGCAATAATTACAATCGTTATCAACACACGGAGACGCTTCTTGGCCTGTCCACGTTGTGGGTATGTACGATAGTAGGAAATGATGATGATCACCAACAAGCACCGATCATCTAGAAGTGGAACATATGCACCGCCTGACCATCTTGGTGGAGCATATGCACCGCCTGTTCTTCGCCAATCTCCCGTTGTGGGTATGCGTCCATAGGATGAAAATCATCATGATAATCAACATGCGGCGATCATCTCAAAGACCTAGTTGGCGATGGCCCGACATGTACCACCCGCTTCTTGGCCAGTCCCCCGTTGCAGGCATGTGGCATTATATGGAAATAATCATCATCGTAATCTACACGCGGACCCGTCTCTCGGCGGATCACTCGTTGTGGGTTTGTGCCATAGCTTGGAAATCATAATCACCATGAACATGTGGCGATCCCTGACAGTAGTAGTAGTTGTCATGAAGAGAGAATTCTACCGTTTGTGACGGGATAAAATAAAGGCCGAAAAAAAGTCGCAGTTGTTGATTGATAAAAGCGCTTGATTGGGATGCAGCGCTGGAGCACCGAGGTTCGAATCGCGCTGTCAAACCTACTTCTTTTTAAGAATGATGATGATTTACATGGCCAGAATCCGACTAGCGACTGACTTACCGACCGACCCAGGCGAAATCATGGGATGGTAGGCAAAAAAAGCTTCACTTAAGAAAAAGTAATTGTGGCCTAATGGCTAGCGCACCAGGCTGCTCTTCTGGGGGACCGAGGATTGGTTCCTGAATAAGGCATGTAATTCGATTTTTGTCAAGTATGAAATATTCGACAGAACAAGCAGCCGCCCCCAGCCAGAATCCATCGTCCGGGAAGTCCGGGACATTTCTTAAAGAAAGCTTCGCTTTCAAAGTGCTCTGATAGCTCCGTTTGGAGCATAATGCCTTTGAAATGAGAAACAGCGTGGCAGGACCGATACGGACAGAAAGTTGACAACACAGCGCCTTTGTTGTCTACATACTGTCCCTCCTCGTCTTTCCCTGCTGTTTTTCATTTCAGAAGCATGCAATTTTATCTAGCGCAACGTCGCTCACTACTTGAGCATAGTTCTTTAAATGGCCACACTGTAAAAAAAATTGCTTTGGTTTTACGGCAAATCTGCTGGTAATTTGTGACCGAACACTTTCCGTAAGTAAAGAACGGTCATTTCCGTAGAACGGACAACCGTAAAAATAGAGAGCGTATTACAAAATACGAGTGCTTATGTATTCAGAAAACGGAAGACTCTGTATGCTGAATCGTATGGTTCGACCGTTAATGTACAGGTGCTTTCCGTATTCAGAAAACGGAAGGCGCTGTATATTGAATCTGTAGTATACGGTCCAACCGTTAAAATACAGGTATTTTCGTATCCAGGAAACGAAAGGCTCCGTAGGCTGAATTTGTACTATACGGTCCAACCGTTAAAATACAGGTGTTTCTGTATCCAGAAAACAAAAGACTCTGTATGCTGAATCTCTACTATACGGTCCAACCGTTAACATACAGGTGTTTCCGTACTCAGAAATAAAAAGGCTCCGTATGCTAAATCTGTACTATACGGTCCAATCGTTAAAATAGAGGTGTTTCATGCATTATGTTTTACAGAGCATATTGATTATTTAGAGAATGTACTATTGGGGACAGATGTGCCCAAAATGTGCGAATGACGACCGAAATTTAATGGTGCACTTTCTGCTGGGATCAGCCACGCTAACATTTGCATTCGGAAAGTGGTCTGCAACGCAGATGATAGCGGCTGATAGTGCAGAGATGCAATTTGGTCGACACTCGCACATCCTGGGCACTTTTGTCCCCGATAGTACATATCCTTTAATGCAAATGTCATGAATGCAGCTCATTGCAGAAGCCGCAGGTCGCTATGGAGAAAACTGTCTGGCCAACACATTGAAATAGCTCAAAAGATCAAACACTTTGCTTTTTGTGATATGAATGAATTGCACGACATATATACAAATAAGTGCAAAATTTTATTCGTCAAGTACTTTAGATCACAGAAGCAATTTTATTTTCTTCGACCACTCGTCTTGTACTTTTCCTGGTGAAAGCTGTTCCCACATGCCTTGCAAGGATAAACTTGCTGCTGTTAGGAGAAACAAATAATATTGGTGAATTTCCATCCTAAAGGAAGTGGCAACAAAAGACAATCACAGAACACAACAAAGCGGTAACTGAAGTATTAAAAAACCATGAACGTGGTTCAACATTGTCAAAACAAGGGATATTGCTGTAGCCAACATTTCGACAGATACGTGTCCTCAGGGCAGCAGCTGTTTTCCTTGGCAGTGGTTTTTGATGTGCATAGCTCACTCGCCCCTACCCTCATCTGGTGCATATAGTAGGTCAAGAGAAACCAAAGTGTTAAAATAAAGGTAGGAAGGGTGTGTTTCGCAGTGATTGTGATGGAGTGTGTAGGGGCACTGCTGTAAGTTGTTACAATGAGTAGGGATGACCTAAACAGAAAACGATCTGTAGACCTAGTAGACATATTCTTCCCAGAAATCAACATAGGAATTAAAATAAACTGTTTGGACATTTGGCAAAAAAAAGCAATGAAGAGTTAGGCAAAATAAACTTGGTAACATGATGTGTCTGTTTAAGATCAGTGGAAATGGCAAATTAAGGTACGTTATCAATAAACATTTCATCAAGATCCGATAAAGAAAAAAAGATATTGGTCAAATAATAAATAAGTAAGGACACCAAATTAAACTGGGTATGACCATAAATAGTAAAGAACAGCCTGTGAAAAAAAATGGGACGGGAAATGATAAAAGGTGCAAGATAGGGAAAAGTTTAGCACTGTTTACTGTATGTTCATGCCACTACTGACGACTTGAAATTTCAGTCTTCCTGCTGAAGCTGTATTACTTGGATAAGGAAATGGATCACTTTGCAGACAAGTCTACGTTCAGATTCTGTTCAAATCTTCAATGTAATTTTATGGAAGAAAATGGTATGGACAGTCCTACTGGATGGGCATTCATTCAGCAGTACCATCCACAGGTATTAGCTTAAAATTTATTGGTCTCACTGGACCTTAGCTCTTGGGAAATCATTAGCTGTTTTTTTTATCACAGATGCCTTCAAGTTATATCGGTTGGCAGGAGTGCTAGCACACAACATTATACTTGTTGCCGCAGTCAAAAGTGATATTTGGTAACAATGAGTAAAAGAAGCAAACAGCATTCTACAATACTGATTCAAGTCAACCGAAAAAGCTGCTAAAATGAATGTACCCTGGCCCCCAATACACAATAATTGCACATCACATTGATGGTCATCGTGTCGATCATGCTATTAGAACACTAGGCATCAAGTGAGGAGAATAAGGAGATCAAAAAAATTAAATTATGGGGTTTTACGTGCCAAAACCACGATCTGATTATGAGGCACGCCATAGTGGGGGATTCCGGAAATTTGGACCACCTGGGATTCTTTAACGTGCACCTAAATCTAAGTAGACGGGTGTTTTCGCATTTCGCCCCCATCGAAAATAAGGGGATCAGAGGGCACATCCTTTTTTTTCGAACATTAAATGTACTTCGCCTTAATGTTGCCTTCCAACTCCGAAAGGAGCAGTTTGCGAGATGGTGACCGACACATAAGAAAACTCATGACATTCTGTGCAGCAGAACATCACGCGCAAATACACTTTTTCCTGCAAAATGACATACTGTAGTGAAACCTTGTGCACATGTGCCAACCTTAGAATTTGAAAAACACCACAGTGGAAGACACAAAGTGTTAACTTTGCTGGAAAATACTAAAATTATATGATTATTCATTCAAGATTCGCCGACTTTGCTCTCTACAGGTGCTGTAAACAGGCACCCTGCTTTTGCAGTTGTAGTAACAATGATCTGTAGAGCAGATGAGGAGAAATGGTTATAAAGTTTACGCAGGAGTATACGCCGCAAATGACAATCCACTTCACATTTTAATCTGGTGGAGGATGCGTACTCCAAAATAGAAGAAACTAGTGTACCCTAAAGATTTCTGTGGCCGATGCCTGTGCACTAGCAGGTACACATAACATGGCAGTTGCAATTATATTCCCCAAGCTATAGTTACTGCAAGCTACTGCCAGTGTACTGGTCCACAGCTGTAATACATTTAGGGCAATTTAAAACTCTCTAATGAATTTATCTCATATGACAGAATTGGAATGCAATATCTTGCAAATAAGTGATGCTGTATGTGCCGTCCCATACAATGAAACACCTTTGAAAAACCTGAATAGCCACCTGGGCCGTGACGAGAGGTGACGTGTATTCTGTGTAAACTAGTACAGCTGCATAGTGTAAAGCTCTGGAGAGTGCATTTAGTAACAGCTGTGAAGCTTTTTTCTTTTTTTTAAACTGCACACAGTAAAAACCTCCTTACAGTTTTGAAAAACTCATTTTATTAAAAAAATTTTCTGCGCACAAACAAACAAGGACGAAGAACCATTTGCTTAGAACCCAGAGATCTGCTCAATCCAATCAACAGGACACATCAACAGCGCATATAACAACACGTGTGATAAAAATGCCACGGATCAGCGCGACCCCGTCAACATAAAAACAGCAATGCACATAAAACGAGCACTTAAGATGAAACTATGTTAAGGATAAGATGACAGGAGCGAATTCTCTTTATCTAGCAATGAAACAGAAGGATGACTGATGCATTTTTACTTTAGTTTTGCAATCCAGTGCACTTCCACAATTTCCCTCGCGGTTTGATTTCGTTGCCTGAACAATGTGCCAGTGCTTCTAAGACAAGGTGAGCACGCATGTTCTTGACAATGCATGGCGAAATGCTTACTAGGGCCACCTTTCAGACTGGACAAGTGTTCCCTTAGTCTTGTGTTAATGCATCTTGCAGTCTGCCCTACGTACACATGACCACATGTCATACAAACCTGATACTCAACATTCTTCGCACAATCAAGAAATTGGTTCTTATGCGGATGTTTAATACTACATTCTTTCTTTGCATCACCCTTACTTTCTAACTTACTTTTTACTCTAGAACACACATTACCTCTTTTGTTTTTAGCCGAAAACACCACTTTTACTTCATAACTCCCAGCCACCTTTTTAAGTCTGTGTGAAAGGCCATGCACATATGGAATCACTGAAACCTTGAAAGCTAATTCTTTCTGCCTTAAATTTTTTGTGCATAGTTCCTTATCCTGTTCAAGTTTTTTCATTAGTCTAGCGCATGACACCAGCATCACAGCGAGCAGGTACCCGGCCTCTCTCAACTGATCAACTTGCTCAAGAAAGGCAATGTTTACAGTGCGGTAACACGACTTCAACAATGCTGAGTGGCAACATGAAATGACTGTGCCATTCTTTACAAGCCTGGAATTGCTTGAGGCATAGTTCATGTAGCTTGTTAACAAGAAACTGTAGCTTCTTATCTACCAGTACTTGCAAAGTAAAATTTAAGCCCTTGCCTAGAGTCAAAGGCTTCTACTACTATTGAAGGCTTGACTTTTACTTCGGAAGTACCGGTAGATAACAAGCTACAGTTCCTTTATGTCAAGTTAGAAATTCTACCAGAACATGTGTGTTGGTCATTCACGCCCCGAGCTGGAAAACCGCTAATGAACTATGCCTAAAACCATTGCAGGCTTGTGAAGAATGGCATAGTCATTTCATGTTGCCGGTCAGCATTGTTGAAGTCGTGTTCCGCACAGTAAACATTGCCTTTCTTGAGCAAGTTGATCGGTTGAGAGAGGCCGGGTAGGTGCCTGCTCGCTGTGATGCTGGCGCCATGTGCTAGACTTAAGAAAAACTTAAACAGGATAAAGAACTATGCACAAAATAACAAAGCCAGAAAGAATTAGCTTCCAAGGTTTCAGTGATTCCGTATGTGCATGGCCTTTCACACAGACTTAAAAAGGTGGCTGGGAGTTACGAAGTAAAAGTGGTGCTTTCGGCTAAAAACAAGAGGTAGTGTGTGTTCTAGGATAAAAAGTAAGTTCGAAAGTAAGGGTGATGCAAAGAAAGAATGCAGTATTAAAAATCTGCGTGAGAACCAATTTCTTCATTGCGCGAAGAAAGTTGTGTATCAGGTTCCTACGACATGAGGTCATGTGTACGTAGTGCAGACTGCAAGATGCGTTAACACGAGACTAAGGGAACACTTGTCCAGTCTGAAAGCTGGCCCTAGTAAGCATTTGGCTATGCTTTGTCAAGAACATGCGTGCTCACCTTGACTTAGAAGCACCTCCATATTGTTTAGGCATCGAAATCAAATCGCGAGAAATTGTGGAAGCGCACTGGATTGCAAAACTAAAGGAAAAATGCATCAGTCATCCTTCTGTTTCACTGCTATATTCGCTCCTGTCTTTTCATCTTAAGTGCTTGTTTAATGCGCATTGCTGTTTTTATGTTGACTGGGTCGCGCTTATCCGTGGCATTTTTATCAAAAGTGTTGTTATATACGCTATTGATGTGTTGTGTTGACTGGATAGCACAGATCTGGGTTCTTAAGTAAATGGTTCTTCGAAAATAAAACCAGTTGTTAGAACGGGATCGTGCTTGTGTTGCTCCTTTTCTTCGTCCTTGTTTGTTTATGCACAAAACATTTTTTAATGAATCTGTTCCACTTAGGCAGACTCACAGTTTTGCTTCCTTTTTTAAAGGTAATGACACGTATGGCTATCACATACATGTACAGTATGACCTTCATTCCCAAACAAAGTGAACAGCACTACCCTATGGGTCAGGTGCCTTGTTTCACACATTCTCCCAAACATTATTAGCGCGGGACGCTGATGTTGGCAGGGAAACTGATTTATGGAGCAATATAAAGTATTAAGTACTCAGCTCTTAATGTTTTCTCTGCTGTTTAAGCATCGATGGGTCTTATAGTAAGAAACTACGGAATACAACATGCATAATTCACGATGCAACCCCTTTGGAAGTATTTAGTAGTCTGAATTATTTGGATTGCATATTTAGATTAGAAGGATTTCATTCCACTGCAAGAATGGCATCATCCCAATAATTCTTGCATTTGGTGCTATATTTACTTTTATTTCAGTTGGAATGTAGATGCATCGACAGCGATATCGCTTGACATGTCTTCGATCGACTGTTTCTCCAACTTAAGCAAACTCATATTCTGAAATGACCTTGTAGATGATACCAAGAACTTGCTCAGCAGGAGTATGTCTAACATTCACGAGATCTGAGGCTCTTGAACGCATATGTAAGAAAGCCTGGGGTGCATGCTGCTCTCTCATTTAATCAGCAAGTTTCTGGAAATCATCTATAAGTTTTCTTGTGATGAATGTAAATTTGCTTGGACGGGAGAAACATGGAACTTGAACAGGTGAATTATGCAGCATAAGAATGATCTCAGCAAGAAGCAGGCATCAAGAAGCATTGTCGCTCAACACGCATAAACCATCAATTAAAAGAATTATTGGGATGATTTAAAATTCTGGTAGTGTAATGAAATTTGTTTTCTAATCTATATTTAAACTCCTTGATTATTCAGCCTACTACCACTACCTTTGCCAGAAACATTCATAGTCATTATCCTACCTATGCCAAATTATTCCGACCAATATTCAAGCCTTCATAAGCTGTTTTTTTTTTCACTGCCAATTCTCTGAGGGAGAAGAGGTGTCCTATTTCTCTCCACCTATTTCTCGTTTACTGTTCACTCTCAAACTGCATTAAGCTTCAGCAGGTTCTATGCTTAAAGCTGTGATTCCCTTTCCCTCTGCCATCTTTGACCCACCTGGTTAGCTAAGTAGGTAGAAAAACTGCAGAAGAAAGGTTGTGGCGCTGAGTTGGACTTGTGCCCCAAGGAACCTTTGCACGGTGGCTCGAGGAGCAACTGCTTGTGGCATGGAGTGGCTCAAGCTGTGATGAGTTCACTTTGTAAAATCCTGCTGGTCACTGCTGGCCCGTCTTTGCCGGAACAGGAATGAACGTTGGCAGTCTACAGTCTCGGTTTCTTCCTTGAGCGCCATGGCCATGTACAGAAACCTTGTCTCGACAGGCTGCATAAAAAAGGATAATTTGCTGAGCTAAGTCTTTTTTCCTAAAACAACCCATTCAAAGTTGTATTTGTAACTTTGCGACACTTTCCGGGTGATGCCAGCGGTACTTCATTGCACAATGCCACAATCATGACTGAGCTGTGGCCATTCTGAATACAGCTTGCAACACGTGACAAGACCATATATACAAATGCAACCAAAATATTAAACATTTGTTGTAGCTTCTGTATATGGCACTATTCGAATGAGACAATTGTAGCACTCTTCTCAGCTCAGTAAAGTTATTTCTAGTTATTTTACTTTTCATGAGGAAATTGCCATGAGCTTCTCTTGAAAAGTAAGTAAACATTCTTGCTTCAGTTTATTCTTCAAATTCTTGCATCACGAATGGATATCAGGAACCCATTTACACCACAGGCAGAGCTCCATATGTTTAAAAACATTATAAATCAAAGTACATCACAATTTTCATAATCGTGTCATGCTAGTATTATTGGTGGCTATGGCTGCTTCAAGCAATTATTTTTCATTAAGGCGGAAACAGTTATCATCTCAAATTGTTTGCAGCAAGGGTGTACAATCCACAAAATCAATCAAAAAGGTCACGTTGTGTTCACTATTCAAACATTTAGGATAGGTCACATACAACAGCTAATAAAGAATGCAAACTTGAAAATCTCAACTGAAGAAGAAACCAGTTTTTGAATATGGAGCAAAATGCCACCAGCTCATGTGGAGCTGGTGGCATTTCTTGTGGCGTTCTGGTGGCATTCTTCGCTTGGAGTACTATGTACTCCAAGCGAAGAATGTTGTTACAGCAATGCTTGAACACTATATGAATGTAATAATCAACAACCTTAAGCAGAATCTTAACACCACTAAACAAATTGTGCTTCGAAGATTCCTGATCCGAAATTCTCAACAAATTGTTCTGGTGTTGTACGTGTTAAGCTTGTTGTGCGTTCTGAAATGCAAGCTCACAACATCTACAATTTCTCTAAAGGCAATATCAGCTTTGTCAGGATAGGTATGACGTGCAGATAAAGTGGATAATGCATGACATCATGAACACTCAGATGTGTTTACCATTGGGCTCACTCTTGCAGCCATGAAATTATGAGATGCAGACACATTTTACGTTGAAACTGGTTTTGTGGAGTACTGCATGCTTCCCAGGCTTCTCCAGTTGTGAGAGCCGTCTCCCCTACACAAATGAGTGATGAGGAATAAAAAAAGAATTTCAACATGCAACAATATGTTGGTCATTTGCTAGTATGCAGCAGGCTTTTTGACTCCTAGCTTGCCTCACACAAATCTACCATGCACAGTATTTGCTTTGCCCAAGCATCAGCCACATTACGATGCAATGTGTACAGAGCCCTTGCCCTTAGTTTTTCTGCTTTGGAAACAGTTACCGTGTGTTCAGCTGGCATCGAGAAAGGGGACATAAAATACTATGTGCACCACTGATCTCTACTATGTTTTGCTGGATGCCGCTTCGCTGCCCAGAGCCAGGGGTAGATGAAGCCAGCGGAAATGCAGTGTCGTGCAGCGGCTTGTCCCAAAAGTAGGGCATACGCTGCACTTACTAGTGTGTGCCGTTGCACAATATTGCTGCCATAAAAATTTTTCATCGTGGTTTTCCACATCTAGGCGATGTCTCCACATGTCTGGTGAGAGCTGTTACGATGTTCTGAACCCGTACGTGATAAGTTTTTCTTACAGAAAGCATTTTCTGATTGACAAGTGTTTTCAGCACGTGCCACTCATGTTAGCGATGCTGTCAGTGCTGTGATGGAAAATTCTGGACGTCTTCTCGAAATACTTCTCTGGATTGCTTCGGTAGCTTGCGGCACAAAGGGCAAGCATTATAGCAGAAATGCCGCACTCCTGTGCAGGTGAAATGCCACAGCAAAGTCGTGAAGTACCAACTTCTGGGACAAGGTTGGCTTCAGTCGAAGGCGCTCAATGCGCTATCCAGCCCCCCATAGTAGAGCTCAGTGGTGTGCAACCTTTTATGCTAGCTTTGCTATCTAGTCGGAACATTGGAAACAGCTCCCACCTTATTTTTCTCAACCTGTGACATGCAAACCGAAAGTCGCATCACTGTATTGATTCTATGGCTTTAGTTTTCTAAGCGAACTGCCTGCATATTCTAGCATGTTGTTAAAAAACACAGTTGGCACATTTTTACTGTTACAAGACAGGTTAGTTGGCTGACAGAAATGTGAAACATGTTACCAGCGCTCTGATAGGATGCAAAAAGGAGAATTGAAATTTACTTGGCACAGGGGCTACAGCAGGCACGTATGGTTACTGTATGCTCTATTGTTGTTTCAAGTAAAAGTTAAGTTTTTATGCTGTATTTCTACTTATTCTGAACCATCAAACTGCACAATCAATGTTCCAAGTTTATACATTCTTGGCGTTTGATTGCCCATGTGATTTATTTCCTATGAACACAGGCAGTAATCCCTCTATAATAAGCAAAATGAGTTAGAAAAAGAAAAGCCGTGATAATAGTCCACAATTGCCGAGGGCAGAAGTAATGGCTGATAGCACTTAATTGAAGCTACATAAATATTCAGTTTTCTCACAGCTTGTTCAGCAAGTAATAAAGAGGTATGCTGTGCACCTTTGCATGACCAATGCAATCTGGTGAGAGACTGTGCACTGAGTCTCCTTGGTTGTGTTCGGCAATTTGACTTTGGTATTTTGCTATACATAATTCCTTGGGTATTCGTAGCTTACTTTGCGATAAAATGGAACTTGGAGCAGTGGTCATCTATACATAAATATTTGCACATAAATAATGCAACCACAATGACAGCATGATGAGGGGGGGCAATATGAGACTCTCAGAAAACGAAAAAAAAATATTACGATTATAATGTGACGTGATGCCACAAGAAAACAAAGCAATGCATAGAAGCAGATGGCGCTTCCATGCCACCAAGATTATTTACTAAATAGGCAGCGCTTCAGAAGTGCCCGCGACACAATTGAACAAGGCAAAGCTGCGTTTGCTCCACACGCGGTAGCGATCACAGCATTGTTGCCAAGTGGTTTAGATCGCCGCAGTTTAAGTTTCCAGAAAATGTGCAGAAGAACAATCTGCTTTATAGTCTTAAAGAATATAACATGAAGTACATTACAAGGCCAGAAACATTCCTAGAAAAGTTGCCTTATATTTGCTTAAATCGGCAAGCAGCATCGCTTGTTTTACATAGAATAAATTTTCATGATACCGCAGTGTGCAGGGTTTTATAGACAAAGTGAAAAACATTCAGCCCATATACCACACTATGACGGTATGCAATAATTGTAATCTCATAATCTAAAAGGTGTAGTTGATTTTACAAAAGTTGACATTCTTCAATCTGAGCCCTGTAAATTTTAACACGCAGGGGCACCCCTTGGCTAAGCAATAGGGATGTAATGTGTATGCATACAAGCATTACCCCATGCATTTGTACCACATTGCCCAAAAGAAATCAATTTTCCCGTCCAAGTCTGCCTCATGCAAGACTGGAATTAAAGCATAAGTTTATACAGTCATCCAAACAATAACACCTCATTTTCACATATGAAATTCATATAAATAGATCTCTCTTGATGCCAGCCTCCTGGAATGCTGAACCTTGCTGCATGCTTTAGAGAAATTATAGTAGTAGCACTTTACTCAAAAGTTATTTAGGGCTGCAGGGCTGCAGTGTTGCGGAACACACCTACAAATGCCGCATTTCATGTGTAACAACTTGGCTGATTTGCTTGAACAACCTACCAAGAGCAAATTAATATTTCTTCCTGTTTAGCATTTTTGCCTGCTAGACCACAATCGAATGTCATCAGTATATTAACTTGGAGAAACAAATCTGGCTTATACGGGGCATCCCAACACACAAAGGTTTGAAAATATGCAAATGCTACGTATCTGGACACAACCAAGGTAAAGTTTGCCATCACCTGGAGATACTCACTTTTTTTGCATTCTGCCTAATTGCATAATTAAGTGTAAATTATTTAATCAACTTCTCACATATTATAATTACATGAAATATGTGCTACATGAAAGTTTTTCTGAGCGTGAAAGAAAGCCACGAATACACGCAAAGAGCCTCGAGCGGCCATTCATGCGGCAATTTTATGTGTATTCGCGAGCTTCTTTCCCGCTCGGAAGAACACTTATATGTAGCACTTTTTGCACAACAGGATGCTGTATCAGGAGTTGTTCATGGTGTTCTACAATTTCCTCATTTACACTTTTCATCTGATTAGAGTAATTGAGAGGTTGATTAATTAAGACTAATGATCTAATTAGGCAGAATGCAAAGAATATTCTCAGTATCTCCAAGCAATGGCAAACATAATAACTTGGTTTTGTCCAGCTACGTGGCATCTTTATTTTAAAAAATATTTATGCATCATAGTTGGGACACTCTGTATATTAACAGCTTCACATATTGCCACAGCTGTGTGTTGTAACATTCAAAGGGTGCTTGTCCACCAGCACTCCAATGTCACTAACAGTGATCACCTACACAGCTAAGTGAATTGCCATGATGCAGGTTGGTAGTAAAATGCTGAGAGAAACAAATCCACTTACTTTGAAGGCAACAATATTGCGGTAACTTGAGAGACATGGTCTCATGGCAGGCAGCAGATCTCTTCTCAGCTCCAGCAGGACACCAGCAACTAGTCTTTCAGTAAAAGAAAATATTGAATCAGTAATGTTATGTTACCCTGTTCTTGCTAAGCATCAGCACAATCATCTGATTTTCATGCATATCTACTTTCTGCTGAAGCAGTTGAACTGAAGGATTTATAAAATACAGTCTATATTGATTGCATTTGCTTCTCTGGCATGTACAATTTTTTTTGCAACTGATACATTTACAGCTAGCTACACGACACGAACGCTTGGATTGCCCAGACATCATTAGAAGCAAAACGTCTTGCTGCACCACAAGCAGTTGCACCAAGGAAAGACACAGCAGAGCTAACACTTTTTTTTTGGTAACTACAATGTAAATGCATGCAAACAAGGAGGCGACTATCGCACGTATAGTGACAGTACAAGCGTCAATAGGAATTATGTGCGCAACTGAATGCACTCTTATTCTAAGTTTTTAACGCGCATGAGCAATAGGTTATACGCGCCACACAAAAAATTTCGATCGCGCTACCATGGAGATCGATGTGAAATTATGTGATCCTTTTTCCCATTCACGCGCCATTTTTGCCCTATGACGCTGTTTACTGGCCTTTTGAAAAACAAATAGTTCTGTTCGCCACGCCAGCTTACCACACATCATCTAAACAGCTACACTATGCAAACCGAACAAATAGAATTACAACGGGCTTACCTCATACGTACGCGTACGCGCAGCGTGCGTACACTGTTGAACATCCGTTGAGGGCAGGCTATCCCGTATCCAAGCGCATACGTGCACCCGTACACAGGACTTCGATGCCGCAGCGTGCAGAGTTTTGTAGACGAAGGGACACATTCCGTTCAAACATCCCCGCGCTCTGACGGCACTTGACGAGCACAGAAGCGTACACCACACCGCGACAAATTCGGAACTTTGCCAGTCCTAACATGCCGAGAGTCGTACAGCCGAGAGTCAAGCAGCCTAACCATCCATCGCGTCTGTTCTTCGCTCACGATGCGTCAATCTCTGTTCCATAGGGCCTTGATCCACTCTTGAGTACAAATCAAGACATATTTACGGTAAACTAACAAACTGTACAACATAAAAAGATAAACCGGCTGGCTACACAATGCAGCTTCGTCAACCGCTCGTCTTGTTACATCCTCCGAGATCGGAAGCGCCGCGCGTGGTTCCACCTGGTGCTGGGAGCGCGGAGAACAAAACAAAATCGGTTTCGTTTTCCCATTTATGCAGTAGTTGTTGGAAGAGTAAAATGATTGCTTGACAAATAATTGAACTCTGGAAGAGGAGATCGCTTTCTCTGCCACAGGGCATTGTATACATTGTATACATTGCCAAAGAGATATCTCTTTGTATACATTGTATACAAAGAGATAGAGAAAGCAAGGAGAGGAAAGGCAGATAAGTCAACCAGACGAGAGTCCGGTGAGCGTTGCAATGCCGTGCTAGAGTGTAATGCGATGCGTCAATAAGCTCTAGTATAGTGTTAATTTGGACTGGCTGGTGCATGTAATGAACGGGCAAATAGTGAGTTGTGCCATTACTTTTACCCACGGATAAAGCTCATGTAATAAATGGTGTTACATGTCGGGTTAAAAAAGAAATAAAGGTTGAATCATTATGCCAACTCGGGACAGGGCGTTTTTTTTCTTTTTCTTTCTTTCTTTCCTTTTGACAGTACACACAGTGCTATATCCCTCATCTTCGATCACCTTCCCGTAGTTTGCACACGTATTGGTGCGTGTTCGATGCCGCAGCGTGCAAAGTTTTGTAGCCGAGTGAAACACATTCCGCGCAAGTATACCCGCGCTATGACGGCACATGACGAGCACACAAACATACACCACACAGCGACAAATTCGGAACTTTGCCCATTCAAACATGCCGAGAGTCAAGCAGCCTAACCATCCATCGTTTCTGTTCTTCACTCACAATGCGTCCATCTGTTACTGTACAGCAGAATTCCGTACAAGAAAGTGTGCGCTCGCCGGTCTTGTTTCAAGATGAAACGCTAAATGATACATGATGATATACATTAATGACATAGCATTAAATATTAATTCAACAGTTCGTCTTTTTGCCGATGATTGTGTGATTTACAGAGAGATATATGGTTAGCCCTAACGACATTATAACACTGCAATCTGACCTTAATAAACTAACGGAATGGTGCTGCAAATGGCAGATGCAAATTAACACAGAAAAGACCAATCACCTGAACTTCACTTCCGTTCCAAAGTCTCAAACTAATACTTATATTTTAAACAATAGCATAGTAAACTCGGTTACATCGGCTAAATACCTCGGTGTCTACATAAATTCTAGCTTAACATGGACTGACCATATAAAATATATCACAACTAAAGCGCAAAAGAAACTTGGCTTTCTGAAGCGACGCTTGCATCTGGCCGACAGGGACACCAGGCTTCAAGCGTACACTTTCTTCGTGCGTCCCTCCCTGGAATATGCATCAGTCATTTGGCATCCCTACCAGATCGCCCTTACCAATCTACTCGAAGCCGTCCAGAATAAAGCAACGCGATTCATCATGTCATCCTACTCCCGATTTCAAAGCGTTTCATCTTTGAAGCAAACACTCAACATGCCGCCACTCGCAATGCGCAGAAAATTCGCCAGATTATGCTTTTTTCACACACTGTATCACAGCAACACATCATTTGCCCGGTCACACATTTTACCGTCACCTCATACTTCACATCGCATCGATCATGCCTACAAAGTTAACCCTATCTTTGCCCGGACGGAAAAGTCCAACAATTCGCCGTTAACCTTATCAATAAAAGAATGGAATCAGTTACCCTCCAGAATTGCCACGATAACACACAGTCTTCCTTATTTTATTCAGCATTACTAACGTATTTACAATCCTAGCACTTTTAGTAACATTTTTCTCTCCCAGAGCACTTATTCGCTTTCGCTATTTTGTTCTTGCTTCGTTGAGTGTGAATTTTGTAAGAATATTTACCTTGTTAATATGTTTCACGACTTGCTGTACCCCAAAGTGCTGTATTTACCACCTGCGATGCTCCTTCATTTGTGAAAATTGTGTTCTGCTTTATGTCCCCCCCCCCCTATGTAATGCCCCTGTGGGCCCTTAGGGTATCTAAATAAATAAATAAGAATAAATGCTTGCGATTACATCTTACCGCAAAAATTTACAACGCTGTCAACAATTGAACAGTGCAGAATATGCGTAATGGGGGTGTGTCAATGAATGGCAGTTGACAGAGATGAGATATTTTGCAAATACTATGGGGCGATTGAAACCAAATACGGTACAGTTCAGTAAAACCCTTCCACTCCTGAGTTAATTCTTTCTCTCCGTCTAAAATTTCATCTATAGCCGCAGTACTTGGATTTATAGGCCGCCAGTTCTCTTCGCGGCCATTTCTTGTTAAATGTAAAGCCAATCGTGGTCATTATACTGCGTTTCGGTACTGATTTAGAGTGCGCACAATTTAGAGTGCGCACAACGTTCAGGCGCTGGTGCCAATGCACCAGCACCTGAACGGCGCAGGTTTGTTTACGTTGTCATGTATGGCCACCGCTCTTTGTTCACTAAAACTTATATATATATATATATATATATATATATATATATAGTGCTGACACCAAATAAACGTCAGTACAAACACAGGTGCCATTTGCATTGCAATAAAATATTCTTAGAGGAAACTTTGTGAGTACAAGCGTATAGTTTTCCTTGCAAAAATACGGATTATCGCATAACAAAAATACGGAATTCTGTCTGTTTCGTACAGAACAGTGTAGTCACCGTATTATTACGGAAAAATGACCGTAAAGCTTAAAACGGGGAGCACTTTCCGTATTTTAACGGAAATTTTGCTGTATTTCTGAAAAAGAGATATTTTCCGTATTCTTACTGCACTTTTCCCGTATTTATTACGGAAAATGTCCGTAAAACTTAAAACGTGGAGCACTTTCCGTACTTTAACGGAAATTTTGCTGTATTTCTGAAAATGAGATATTTTCCGTATTCTTACTGCAATTTTTCCGTATAATGACGGAAATCCTCCGTATATTGACGGAAATTTTTTACAGTGCAGCAATGCGCACAGAGTATCTATACAACAGAACAGAGGGTGATCACCTTTAAGATCTACGGAATTTCAAAAAATCGCCTGTGGCCGATGGTATAATTATTGTCCTTCAGCTGGATCATTCGAAGAGGCGGACATAGCTAGCATTAGAAATAAAAAAGCGTGTTCAACAAATTAGTGAAAATTCACTAAGTTCTTAATTAATTATTTTACGGCCTATATTGCAAGCTACGAATTGTGAGCCGTGATACTGCAATACGTGTCCACTTGAAGTAAATTTCCCGGATGGCACCAGTTTCGAGATATTATTTCCCAAAGTGTGGAATGAAATACAGTTACTTTTGTGCTTCAATGCATAAAAGAGCATTTTGTTAAAAAGCAAGGGGAACTACAGTGCCTTCCTACAGCACGTTTGATTGCGCATATCTGCAAAGTGGCGTCATTGTAGGAATTAATTCTAAGTGAATACGCCTTGCAAGCTCACCGGCTACAATTCAATAATTGTAATTTGTGCCATGCAGTAATTAATTCAAAATATAATGGGTGAATATTTGTTAACTAGTTGAATATGTGTTTTCGATTTCAGCATTATTCGGGCAGCGGTGGTGGCGGCTTGTGCTGTACGCCGGCGCTGAAAAACACTGTTTTCAATTTTGCAGTTGCTGACTGACGTCCCTACCAAGAAAACCGCATCAAGCGTAAACTGCAATTTTCCGCTGAGCTGACGCCGCCGGTTGCACTGCGTGAGCTTGCATCCTTTACTGGTCATTACGTGAGCATACGCCCCTTCCTGGCCGCCTATGAAGTCCAGCGCATCATCGGATTTCTTCATTCGACGGGCAGCGGTGGTGGCGTCTTGTGCTGTACGCGGGCACTGAAAAACGTTTCAATTTTGCAGTTCCTGACTGACGTCCCTACCAAGAAAACCGCATCAAGCGTAATCTGCAATTTTCCGCTCAGCTGACCCCGTCTGTTGCACTGCGTGATCTTGCATCCTTTACTGGTCATCAAGTGAACATACGCCCCTTCCTGGCCGCCTATAAAGTCCTGCGCAGCATCGGATTTCTTCATTCATCGGTCAGCGGTGAGGGCGGCTTGTGCTGTACGCGGGCGCTGAAAAAAACTGTTTTCAATTTTGCAGGTTAGTGGGGTTTTTTTTTGTCAATTGCTGTTTGATTGCATTCACTCGCCCGCCGCTGCCACCACTGCTCGTACACTGTATAACTCCGAGTGCCTGAAATGTCGCTTGATAATTTTTATATTTGCTCTGCATGCTATGAAGATATTGAAAACAAAGACTTTTTGACCTGTGCGGATTGCTGCCTGAAGTATCACATGTGAAAGTGTGCTGGAATCGATGGACGGACTAAAGATGCTGAAGCGAGAAAAGCCCTTCAATGTTTGACATGCCGTTCATCAGGATCTCGTAATAATAACAGCGGCAGTAAAATGTATTCGGCTGTCTTAAACAGGCAGCTTGCGGAGATTAGTAAGACTGGCAAACCTCACAGTGAAAGTTGACTGTCTAACTTCATTGAAAGAAACTGTGTCGACCGTCAGTCCAACCCATGTTTGACACTTATGATCAACTACTAGAGGCATCCAATAAGCACGGTGAAGAAATCGAGCTTCTAAGCAAGAGAGTTAACGACATCGAGACGAACTATGACAGTCAAGAAACCCGAAAACTGCGCCAGGAACTGATTGACATAAGCCAGTACAGCATCCGGCAAAATATAGAAATTCACGGGCTGCCTGTGACAGACGCAGAAAAGTTGCTGGCCAAAGGTAAGTCTTGCAAAGAAGCTTGGTTTACCCCCAATTGAAACTAGTGACGTTGATGGGTTGCATCGCCTTCTTTCTGGACCAGGCAAAGTGCCTGTGGTCATGATCCGTTTTGCGAATCAAGCTACAAAAACTAAATGGTTTTCAAAGCGAAGGGAATGCGACGATGACGTCAGATTATTTGATAACCTGACCACTTTCAACAATAAGTTACTGTGGCTCGCTAAAACAAAGGCTAAAGAAATTAACTACGACTTCGTCTGGTCTAAAGAAGGAAAGATTCATGCTCGAAAGCAACCAGGAGGACGAGCCATTAGAATCGCTTGCGAGGAGGACATTGACAAGATTCTTTAAGAACATGTAGCTGCAGGGCTGCTCAGTAAACTTATTTTACGATGGCATCTTATCCAATTTAGCGGCAATTTAGCGTGTTTAGCGAATTGTAAGCACTATTTTTTAACATATCAGAAAATGATTCGGAAGTGAGATTGTTTCACTCAACCTAATCTTTTGAGGATTATCTTCAAGCAAGGTAATATTGAAATCAGCCAACATAATGATGCGCCATTTATTAAGGTTTGCATGCTTCAAAAATCAAATTGTAGAGCGACCGTAATGGTTTTGTATTGTCGCCCTCAAGGCAATTTAGATAACTTCTTTCGGTGGATTGATTCATTTTTGAAGCATGCAAACCGTAATCAATGGCGCATCATTATGTTGGGTGATTTCAATATTACCTTGCTTCATTTTGAAACATTTTGAAGACATTGAAACAGTCTGCCTTGTTAATTGTAGAGCGACCGTAATGGTTGTGTATTGTCGCCCTCAAGGCCATTTAGATAACTTCTTTTGGTGGATTCATTCATTTTTGAAGCATGCAAACCTTAATAAATGGCGCATCATTATGTTGGGTGATTTCAATATTACCTTGCTTGAAGATAATCCTCAAAAGATTAGGTTGAGTGAAACAATCTCACTTCCGAATCATTTTCTGTTATGTTAAAAAATAGTGCTTACAATTCGCTAAACACGCTATCCATTTACCATTTAAACTGTCAGATTTTGGGAAATAAATCAGAAGGTGGTGGCGTGTCTTTATACGTTCACCATCAGTTGTCCTTTGATATCTTATCCAATTATTGTCTTGTTCATGATGCCTTTGAAACAGTGGCTTGTTAATTGTAGAGCGACCGTTATGGTTGTGTATTGTCGCCCTCAAGGCCATTTAGATAACTTCTTTCGGTGGATTGATTCATTTTTGAAGCATGCAAACCTTAATAAATGGCGCATCATTATGTTGGGTGATTTCAATATTACCTTGCTTGAAGATAATCCTCAAAATATTAGGTTGAGTGAAACAATCTCACTACAGAATAATTTTCTCTTATGTTAGAAAATAGTTCTTACAATTCGCTAAACATGCTATCCTTTTAGCATTTAAACTGTCAGAGCTTGGGAAATAAATCAGAAGTAGAAGCCGAGTTACAGAAACTGTCCTTTACTTTTGGTTTTATTGCTTTTACAGAAACTTGGTTTTGTTCAAATTCAGATGTCATACAGTTTGCAGATGACAAGCCATCTCAGTGTTTCGAGACGAAAAACGAGGTGGTGGCGTATCTTTATACGTTTGCAACCAGTTGTCCTTTCATATCTTATCCAATTATTGTCTTGTTCAATATGACTTTGAAACAGTCTGCCATGTTAATTGTAGAGCAACCGTAATGGTGGTGTATTGTCGCCCTCAAGGCAATATAGATAACTTCTTTCGGTGGATTGATTCGTTTTGGAAGCATGCAAACCTAATAAATGGCGCATCATTATGTTGGGTGACTTCAATATTACCTTGCTTGAAGATAATCCTCAAAATATTAGGTTGAGTGAAACAATGCTGTCAAATGGTTGCGAGAATGTTATTGATTTGCCCACACGTATATCACAACATTCCGAAACAATAATAAATCTGTGTTCTACTAATTACCCTCCGGATTGCAATATGTCAGGTGTATTTTCATCTGGAATCGCTGATCATTTGCCTTTGTTTTCGCTCTTCCCGAAAAAAAGCGAAAATGCATGGTCCCACACGCCCGCGGTGGGTTTTCGAAAATAACAGTATCGCCCGCTTTTGTAATTTGATGTCTACTATCAATTGGGCTGACGTACACAATGAAGCAGACCCATGTCGTGCATACGATATATTTATGAAAAAAGTATTCGAATGCTATGACATTCTAATTGCATTTCTCACGCAAACTATAAAAATGCACAGCAAGGCTAGATAAGAATGAATGACAGAAGCATTTTTGAAAAGAATTAAACAAAAGAATAAAATGTTTTCTCGCTTTTTGGAAACAAGGAATCCAGATGAGTTAACGGAGTTTAGGAAGTTTCGGAACAAATTAATCTCAGTTGTATGGAAGTCAAAGTCTTAATTCTGTATCAATAAATTTTCTACCTTGCACAACCCTATACTACTTTGGCAAGGTATCAATTCAGTGATAGGGAGCAAGAAAAAGACCTTTCCTTGGAATTAAGGACCAATGGAGTAACCGATTCTGGGGTCTTATTTGCTAATAAACTTAATGATGACTTTATAGCAGCAGGTACGTACCTTGCATCCGTTAACACTAATTTAACCAGGACTATAGACTCATACCTACCCTCCTGTAGTGCCGATTCTATGTTTTTGTCACCTACATCAACAGATGAAGTCAGTAGGATCATTATTGCCTTTAGGCACACGTACTCACCTGGAGCGGATGAAATTGTTGTCTACCTTATGAAATGTGTTTTTAATATTGTCGCTGGGCCACTTGCACATATATGCAATAGAACGCTTCTCACTGGAGTATTCCCAGACAAACTAGAAGTGGCGCGTGTCACCGTTTTGTTCAAAGGAGGCAGCAAACACGCCCCGAGTAATTATCATCCAATTTCGGTACTGCAAATTATCTCAAAAGTAGCTGAGCGCATACTTTTAATCGACTAAACAATTTCATACAAGCTAGAAATTTAATTTGTAAGCAACAGTACGGTTTTCAGTCCGGTAAATCAACTGAAACAGCATTGTTAGCTATCAAAAATACCACGATTAACAATTTCGAAAATAGAATTTTCTCTGTTTTAATTTTTCTGAATTTTTGTAAAGCCTTCGACTCTTCGAAGCATTCACTACTCCTTAAGAAATTAGACACTTACGGTATTCGCGAAGTTGCAAATCACTTTTGTAGAGTTATATAACCGAATGGCCGTAGTATACACAGATGCGCGGTGTAAAATATAATTTTGGTACGGTTGTGATGAAGAAGACGTGCAACATGTTCTGCAGATGATGCACACCACCAGCAGTAGCAGCATCGTGATCGCTCCGCAAAAGACGACGCCGAAGTTACCGCTAAGAGCGCTGCCCGACGTAACTGTTTAGCCGCCCGTTCTGTGCCAGTCTATCCGAAGGACCTACATCTACGCCTGCATCAATGAACCTCATTTCGATTGGTGGAGGTGCTGGGTACGACCTGCCAAGCTTCCATCCTGGAACTCCGCACCCGTACGCTTCGTCCCGCTATGCCCGAAGACGCAACCACGCCCCCACCGTCCACGGCCCTGCCATCCACGGCCCTGCCATCCACGGCCCCGCCATCTACGGCCCTGCCATCCACGCCCCGCCGTTCACGGCCCCTCCGCCCGTCATCTGCTCCGGGGTGCCTTACCTGAAGGATCCGGTGGTCTTCAGCGGCACCGACGACAGTGATGTGGAGGACTGGCTATCGACTTATGATAGGGTAAGCGTCCCCAACCGATGGGATGACACCGCTAAACTTAACAATGTCATCTTCTAACTTTCAAATGTGGCTCATCTGTGGCTTAAAAACCACGAGAAAGATTTTACCACCTGGTCTGCATTCAAGGCCGCCCTCATAGATGTGTTCGGACGCCCCGCCGTGCGCCAGTTACGCGCTGAACAGCGTTTGCGCCAGCGCGCCCAGCAGCCGGGCGAGTCGTTCACAAGCTACATTGAGGACGTTCTTGACCTCTCGAAGCGCGTCAATGCCTCGATGCCCGAGTCTGACAGAATCAAGCACATCTTGAAAGGCATTGACGATGACGTCTTTCAGATGCTTCTTGCAAAAAAAACGACCAGCGTAGCGGAACTCATCAAACTGTGTCAGAGCTACGATGAACTCCGGAAACAGCGGGCCTTGACTCGTCGCCTGGTTACTAACGACGACAGCCTCGCAGGCCTGGCCGTCCACTCGGACCAGTCAACGCTGCTGCCACAGCTCCAGGCGTTCATACGCGAGGAAGTTGCTCGGCAGCTCTCACTGGTGCAGTTTGCTCAGCAACAGCCCCAGCCCCGTCCTGCTCCTTACCTGTCACCCGCTATTCGGCAGGCGATCGAAGCAGAAATGGCCGACGCTGTGCCAGTGTCCCCTCAGTCGCATCCGGTAGCTGCTCCTCTCACGTACGCCGACGTCGTCGCACGGCCTCGAACGCACCCTGCTTTCACACCGCGTCAACCAGTGCACGCGCCGACCCCACCCCGCGCCCCTGGCGCTGGCCCCATGGCCACAAACCCTTGGCGTACTCCTGACGGCAAACCAATTTGCTTTGCCTGTGGCCGCCCCGGACATATCGCTCGCTACTGTCGCCGCCGCATGCCGTTGGCCGTCTCATATGGCTATGAACCAACGACTCGCTATGCCGACCAGCCTCCGCTCCGCTACACTCCTGGATCACCTCCAAGAGCTCCTGATCGTCAAGCGTCCTTCGACCGACGATCTCCGTCACCACGTCGGCGCTCTCTCTCCCCAATGCGTCGTCGTCCCATGCCTTCAGAAGAGGAAAACTAAACGCCGCAGTTCATGAGGCAAGAACTGCGTCGCCGTCACAGCGTCCAAGTCCTCACAATTCTCCGTCGAATGTACTTGCTGTTTCTGTTGAGGGAGTGTCAACTCTTGCCCTTGTGGACACTGCTGCCGCCGTTTCTGTAATAAATGAAAGACTCTGTCGCTCCATCCGGAAAGTTACGACGCCAGTTGCGGGTGTAGCCCTCCGTACCGCAACAGCGCAGCATGTTCAGCCGTTAGCAGCTTGTACGGCCCGAGTTGTAATGAGGACATGATGTACATTATTGAGTTCATTGTGCTGCCATCCTGCTCTCACGACGTCATTCTTGGATGGGATTTTCTCTCGCGACACAAAGCCATCATCGACTGCGAGCGGGCCGAAGTCGAACTTTCTCCTTTGTACGACCTCCATTCCGACGATTCTCCCGAACATCCCCGTAAATTAGTCGTCGCTGAGGAGACCGACATTCCTCCGCACGCCGCTGTTGTTTTACCTGTGTCTTGTGGAAGCATCTCTGACGCCACTGTTTTGTTCGCCCCTTCTGAGACCTTCATCGCAAAAAATACTGTACTGCTTCCCTTCGCGACCCTCGATTTTTCGGCTGGTTTCAGCCATATTTTCGTATGCAACCTTTTGTCCGCTCCGCTCACATTGCTCCGTGGCCAGTGTCTCGGCCATGTCCAAGCCATTCAGTCCCTGTACATCGTCGACGTGCCCGATGCTACTTCTCGCGACGACCTTACTGACATCTGCACTCTTTCTGCTTCCGACAAGTCCTGCACCGACATCTTTAGCCCATCCATCGCTGACGGCCTTACACCAGAGCAGCGTTCGGAGCTTATCGCCGTCCTGTACCATTTTCGTTCTTCTTTCGATGCTATTCAGCCTTCCCTTGGACGCACGTCAACTGTCACGCACCACATCGACACGGGCTCCCATTCACCACTGCGGCAACGCCCATACCGTGTGTCTCCTACGGAGCGCCGTGTCATTAGTGAGCATGTCGACGACATGCTTCGCCGCAACATCGTTCAGCCCTCTCACAGTCCGTGGGCCTCGCCGGTCGTTCTCGTTAAGAAGAAGGACGACTCTGTCCGCTCCGGTGTTGACTTTCGCCACCTAAATAAGATCACCCGCAAGGACGTGTACCCTCTACCGAGAATAGATGATGCCCTTGACTGTTTACAGGGGTCTGAATTCTTCTCCTCACTCGACTTGCGCTCGGGGTATTGGCAGGTTCCCATGGCCGCCGCTGACAAGCCCAAAACTGCATTTGTTACCCCTGATGGACTTTATGAGTTCAACGTGATGCCCTTCGGCCTCTGTAATGCCCCCGCAACGTTCGAGCGAAGGATGGACACTGTTTTGCGTGGATTGAAATGGCAAACGTGTCTGTGTTACCTCGACGATATTGTCGTCTTCGCTCCGGATTTTACTACACATCTTCACCGCCTCAAGTGCGTTCTGACGTGTCTTACCAACGCTGGGCTCCAACTTAATCTAAAAAAATGCCACTTTGCCGCTCGAAAGCTAACCATTCTTGGCCACGTCGTGTCTAAGCACGGCGTCCAACCTGATCCCGCGAAATTGCGTGCCGTTACTGACTTTCCTAGGCCGACAAATCTCAAAGAACTTCGCAGTTTCGTCGGCTTATGTTCACACTTTCGACGTTTCATTCGCAACTTCGCGTCTATAATACGCCCTCTGACACAGCTTCTGGGTAGCTCCAGCGACCTGTCATCATGGTCTCCAGCCTGCGACGAGGCGTTCACTACTTTACGACGTCTTCTCGCTTCACCTCCTATTCTGCGTCACTTCGATCCTGAAGCTTCGACGGAGGTACACACAGACGCCAGCGGAATAGGTCTCGGCGCCGTGCTAGCACAACGAAAACCTGGGCAACCTGAATGCGTTGTTGCTTATGCCAGCCGTACCCTCACCAAAGCTGAGACCAACTATACTGTGACTGAAAAAGAATGCTTAGCCATCGATGGGCCCTTAGCAAGTTCCGCCCTTACTTGTACGGCCGCCCGTTTGACGTCGTCACAGATCATCACGCCCTTTGTTGGCTATCAAATTTGAAAGACCCATCTGGCCGCCTTGCCCGATGGGCTCTTCGACTTCAAGAGTTCGACATCAACGTCGTCTACCGCTCTGGCCGCAAGCACTCGGACGCTGATGCTCTGTCACGGTCTCCTCTGTCTACCGACCTTAGTTGCCTGTCAACATTAACACCCATCGTCCTGCCTCTCACCATCGACAGAATTGCTTCAGAGCAGCGCCACGACCCCTGGATAGCGGCCCTCCGCGACCTACTTTCCGAGACGCCCACGCTGCCAGCCTCTCGCGCACTCCGCCGCCAAGCTGTTCACTTCACCATTCGCGACGACCTTCTGCACCGACGCAACTACGCATCTGACGGCCGTAAATGGCTACTCGTCATACCGCGCAGCCTGCGCTCCACTATCTGCGCATCCTTTCACGTTGACCCGCAGTGCGCCCACGCTGGAGTCTTCAAAACATATGACCGACTTCGTCAGCGCTACTACTGGCGCGGAATGTTTACATACGTCCGCAAATTCGTTCGTTCATGTACGGACTGCCAACGTCGGAAATCTGCGCCTTGCCGTTCAGCTGGAGCTTTGCAGCCCCTTCCCTGTCCCGCCCAACCATTTGATAGAGTGGGCATTGATCTCTATGGTCCGCTTCCTATCACACCCGCCGGTAACCGCTGGATCATCGTCGCCGTCGACCATCTTACGCGATATGCTGAAACTGCGGCACTACCTTCCGCCACTGAGCGCGACGTCGCCTCATTCCTGCTCCGCTGTTTCATCCTCCGTCACGGCCCACCTCGTGAACTTCTCAGCGACAGAGGGCGCGTCTTTTTGTCTGAGGTTGTCGAAGCTCTTCTGGCTCAGTGCCACGTTATTCATAGGACAACCACCGCCTACCACCCCCAGACGAATGGACTCACGGAACGTTTCAACCGGACCCTGGGTGACATGCTGGCCATGTACGTCGCATCTGACCACACAGATTGGGACCTTATCCTACCATTTGTTACGTTCGCCTACAACACTGCAACCCAGACTACCACTGGATTTTCTCCCTACTTTTTGCTTTATGACCGTCACCCATCCCACACCATGGACACCCTGCTACCCTACCAGCCCGATGCTTCTGAGTGTGTGCCCGTTTCGACTGCAGCACGTCATGCCGAGGAGTGTCGCAAGTTAGCGCGCCACTTCACCACCGCTGAGCAACAGCGCCAGAAAAGGCTCCATGACGCTCACTGTGAGCAACCTGTCTTCTCTCCCGGCGACCTCGTCTGGCTGTCAGTACCTGCGCATGCTCCTGGGCTCTCTTCAAAACTTCTTCCCCGCTTCGATGGACCTTATCGCATTGTCCAGCGCACGTCTGCGGTGAATTACCTAATCGAACCACTGACACCCCCCTCTGACCTCCGTTGTCGTGGACGTGACATTGTTCACGTCGATCGCCTTAAGCCCTACCGTGAGCCGCTCGTGATCACTACTGTTTGAGTCGCCAGGATGGCTGCTTTTTATCCCGGGGGTGATTGTGATGAAGAAGACGTGCAACATGTTCTGCAGATGATGCACACCACCAGCAGTAGCAGCATCGTGATCGCTCCGCAAAAGACGACGCCGAAGTTACCGCTAAGAGCGCTGCCCGACGTAACTGTTTAGCCGCCCGTTCTGTGCCAGTCTATCCGAAGGACCTACATCTACGCCTGCATCAATAAACCTCATTTCACGGTGAATTTTGGTGCCCCGCAGGGTTCAATTCTGGGACCTCTTTTTTTACTCTATGTATTAATGAAATTGTCAACATTCCATTAACTACTAACATTCTGCTGTATGCTGATGATACAAACGTATTTTTTTATGGTTCTAATCTTATTGTACTGGAGCAGCAGTGTAATGCCTGACTGAACCAGCTATTCCTTTGGCTGTATGTCAACCAGCTTCAACTGATCGTCATGAAAACGAAGTTTATGCTCTTTCATCCAAAAAACAAACCAGTAAGTCTTCATGTCTAACTGGAATACAATAGCTCGCGTACTTACCAAGTGCATATATTTGCCGGTTTCTGGGTGTATGCTTCCGCAGCGACCTAGGGTGGACAGATCATGTGAATTATGTTAGATCAAAATAGCCAGATCCATTTCTGTATTCTGTCGTATCAGGCATCTTCTTCCACAACAACTTACGAAACAAATATATTTCGCTCTCGTTCATTCCCATCTTGTATACTGTAACCTAGTATAGGGTACATGCTATAAATCAAAGAGTCCTACAAGCGTTGTTTGCAGGCCCAGCAGTCGAAGCAAATGTTTTCAAGACTTGCCATGTTCGCGATATTTTTCGTTCCCAAAACTTGAGTTTGGCAGTTTACATTTTTTATAAAATCAAGCACGATTTCGATACTTTCAATAATACTTATCTGTCGAGGAATATAGCCTATGATTGACGTGTTGTCGCATTGTGTACTACTAGATCAAGAAACAATTATGGAAAACAAAGTGTACATCACCAAATCGCAACCATGTGTAATACGTACCAATCGGTTGTGCAAATAGCTCTAGAAAGTAGTAGTGCATCGGTGTACAAGAAAAAAGTAAAGATGCCTTTTTCCTTCTGTATAAATTTGAACAATAACAATACATATGAATTCGCATCAATTGCTTTGTTATGTTATTCTACTATGATGTTTTTGTTTTCACCGGAGCGTTTCCCGTTTTTAATTTTTTTTTAGTTTACTGCTAAATAGTTTGTGCAGTTCTTTATCATTCCTTTGGTGTACATTTGTTGTCTTCTTTATAGTATTAAGTTTAGCGAACGGCATCCCTGAGAATAATGTGCTTTGCCTGCTCACAAGCGGTGCCATGATTTGTAATCCAGGGAGAAGGCCTTGTCAGGAGGCATGATTTATCTACCTCCTTTAGCCTCTCCTCGGGGGCATATTGTAAACATGGCCGAAATAAAGAAATTTTGAAATCTTGATTCCTCATCCAAGTAATATCCGCCTCGCTGAAAATTCCAACTCAAAGACTAAAATTTTGTTACCTGCAGCAGGCCATTTTAAAAAATGATTCCCCGGATAGTCTAGTATGTATGAGAACAGCGCATTTCTTAACATCGACATGTACGACGACCGCTTGCTGTTCGCTTTAAATACACTGAAAGCCATGCAGCGCTGTCTCGAATTAATGACGATATGCTGCAAAATGTACAGATATGCGCATACGAGAAGCGTCATATCACACTGAGACGGACCCGCACGAGGCGCCCGGTCCTTTCGAAAATAGTGACTAGGAGACCCTATAGCATGGGGAGGGCAGGTATTGCTGATTTTGATAGCTGATTCTCGTTTTTAGAGCTAACCATCACTCATATAGCTTGTGTGTTCAGCAGGCCATGTATTATTAAAGTAAACCCTTCTCGCATAAGCGCTGATTTAGAGAGCCCTTAGCTTTCAAACGAAAACGGCAATGGATGCTGTACTCGCAGGGCAATGGAACGAAGTGGTTGTTTACACTGCATATCGAAGGAGACGTCGCTCGTTGACAGCTGGCCATCAGGAAAACTGCTTCTCGGCCCGTAATAAATTTTTCTGGATAACATTATGCATTGATCTATCACTCTACGCAGTCGCATTTCGTTCATGGAAGCGCTGGTGAGTGCGACCAGCAGCCTTCGATCAAAAAAGTAACAGCAGCGCCCGACATGCGTATCATCGATTGCAATAGCAAATTATTAAACAGCTGTACTAAGTAAACTTGACAGCGCGAAAGCTTGTCACAATAGAACGACTCACAGTCGTCGGTCGCTTCTGTATCGCTGCTGTCCTAGTATAATTATATGTCTCAGTGATATGGTCAGCCGACTTGTCGGTCGTGTCACGTCTCAACCTGGAAAAGTCCATTCCTTGGACGTTTGTCACGAAGCAGCCTGTTCATCAGCGTGCGCCCAGACGATGGGTGTGACAGACTGTGACGGAGCTCACGTGGAGGTGACAACTACCGTGAAGACCACATTGCCTATCCTGGCCCTGACAGGTGGACCGACACGGAGAGCCCACTAAATAATGAAAGAGGCCACCGTCGACCACTACCGTGGGAACTGCGCCGATCTCGGTTTTCCAGATGGCCACGCAGTTCCAGCGTACGCGGGGGAGTGGGTGCAGCACCAGAGGCGGAGCCGGCGCAATGGAGTGACGTTATGGAATGGATGGTGCGACCGATTTAACGATTGTGACTAGCCGAGAGAGACACAGTCATCATCCATGGTCTAGTCCCTTAGGGAAGACTGTTTTTTAAGCGGACACCTTGGGTGCGGTGAAGTGTCCTGAAGTGTCCGGATGTGTGCTCAGACATGTAGCGAATTCAGACTTTCAATAGTGCTCCTGCATTGAGTGGGCTACCATATCTGGAGCCAATATGAATACTGTAAAATAAACTCCTCTTTCTCTCGATCCTACTGCCGGACGTACTCATCTTTATGGCTGAATGATTCCCGGCCTAAACGCTACCGCGAGTCCCAACAGTCGAATGTTGGCGGGGGCGTAAATGCCGGCTTCTTGTCGGCATCGGTGTTGTGTCGGCCTAGTTTGACCGCACGTTAACTCAATACGTTTGTGAGCAGCCGGAATTTGTGCCACAACACTAGCGCACAGCATTTTGGCGCCACGCCGACGATGGGTGTTCACGCTCATATCCACTATTCTGCAGGTGGCCCGCACTATTGCATACGCGAACGTCATCTGCTCCACAAACTACCGACGCCGTAAGAACGTTTCCGGTACTCGTCCCTAGGTACTGCGCATGCGGCTACTCTCATGCAACGTAAAAGCTCGCTTAACTTGTAGAAGAATATTTCGTATTAAATACCGTTGTTGTTCCGAAGCATCCATCTGACAGTTTCACAGCATGGAATGTCAGAGTATCCCCCGTGGTTGCTCTGTGGTTATGGTGTTGGGGTGGCTGTGCACGAGGTCGCGGATCGAATCCCGGCCACGGTAGGCACATTTCGATGGGGGCGAAATGCAGAAAACACCCGTGTACTTAGATTTAGGTGCATGTTAAATAACTTCAGGGGGTCCAATTTAATCCGGAGTCCCCCACTACGACGTGTCTCATAATGAGATAGATGGTGGTTCTGACATGTAAAATCCCATAAATAAATTTTTTAATGCCAGAGGGCTAAAATGAATGTGCATTTACGTATCGCCTCAACGAGAATACTTCCTAAAAAGCAGCAGAAGTTGCACAAAAGACACATATTTCTCTGTACGAAGAGACACCCTAATAAATGACGCCATTTCAATTGCTTAAGCGGGGCACGGCATCAAATCCCAGTCGAAGCTGCTGCATGCCGATGAGGGCGAAATGCAAAATCATCCATGTACCGTGCATTGTGTGCACGTTAAAAACCTCAGGTGCTCAAAATGAACCCGGAATCCTTCACTACAGCGGGCCTCATAATCGTAGTACGAAGAATTTCAGCAATTTATTTGATAGAGAATTTTCTTTTAAAAGGCCGCAAGTGGACTGACCTGTTAGTCCCCAGTGCAAGTAGGCAGAGCAGACAACGAGCACATTGCAGGCGTTCAAATGAAAGGAGCTGCAAAAAGAGCCGGCAGCTTAAGATATCCGAGCCGGAGTGGTCTCCAGTCTCGCTCTGACAAGACGCCTGTTTTGAAATGTCGGTCATGTCACCTTATCTGCTTTCCTGTATCGGCTTTCCGGTGAGTGCGTAAGGAAATATTTCAAGCGGTCTCAGCCTTCACTGGGCTTTAGCTATGGCAATAAACATCCGTTGACAGACGTGACGTGCTCTCTATCGCAAAAGCTTCTTACCGGAATCATCTCCTCTTTTTCTTCTCCCTCTTCTCAGCCGCCTTGGATAACAACACAGCGAAAAAGAAGCACGTGGGTCTACAGCATTGTGCTATCTATTTTTCGTGGAGCCAAGTCTGTTAGATAGTGTTTTTTGAGTGTTTGTTTTTGCGTTGTTGTAAAAGACACGAAGTCAGGGCTTTTCGGGTCTCCCCTCTCTCTCTTTCTCTCTTTTGTCGGACATATATTTAGAGACACAGCATAAGAGGGCCTTGGGCACTGTCGAGAAATAACATTTGTTTTTCTCAGCGAGCGTCGACGTGCGGTCAGCTACTGTTCGAAGATGGCTTGGCTGAAACTTGCGGTCTCTCTGCTCCTATTTACGTTGGCTAACGCCAGTCCCCCAGAAAATCGCCGCAGTGAAACAACAGACAGCTTGAGGGTGAGTCGATACACATGGGTTCTAGGTTAAACCAGACGAAGCGGATGCGGTGTAGTCAGATATGTAGTGTAGACTTAACCATTTTGTGAATATGCGGCGAAATGCACAACGTGAAGCTATGGGAAATTTCGTTTGCATTGTTTTACCAAGTTGCGATATCTTTTTTTTGTCTGAATCACGTTGTGTTCCTGTTTTTCAATAAATGAACGGCCGCTAGTAGAGATGTACAGGTTCAAGTGTGTTGCGTTGTAGTGCATGTTAAAGAACCCCAGGTGGTGAAAATTAGTCTGGAACCCTCCACTACGGCGTGCCTCATAATCAGAACTGCTTTTGGCACGTGAAACCCCGAAAAGAAGGAAGTGTACAGTACAAAATGTACAGGCAAAATTCTGACGGTTTGTTGCTTATGTGTCGTTGTATTGCCCATGGTAGTCAACTGGTGTACATAATCATTCATTTCTCAGTCAGTCATTCAGTCTTTTTTTTAATGTAGGTAGCGTTGATTTGTGTCTGTTAGATACATTTTTTCTAGCCGCCAGGGCTGCATTAATTTTTATTTTCACACAATCGATAAGAAATTGGTGTGTCTAAAACGGGAGTCTGAGTAGAACATATAGATTTTAGAGCGCTCTATTTACCACTATTCATTTTAACGCTATGCATTTTAGCGCCCTATTTAACACATTTTAACACTATTCTAAGCGCTTCTATTAGTAGTTTAAAACGCATTTTACTCCTTTCCGTAATAGCAGATTATAAATTTTAAAGAACCAGGCGCATTTCTGCTTGAGAGCTTCAGTGCATTGCTGCAATACGCCATGGGAAATTGAGAAGGTGTTTATCCGTAGTACTCATAAGATGATATTTCCCCTTTAGAAGCCCAGGATATTTATTCTTTTCTACATCGAATGTAGGTACAGGTATTTAAAAGAAAGAACAAGGCCGCACTGAGCAAAATAAATATCACGTGCTTGCTTTGTTGTTGCGCGCTTAGAAATCCCGTTCTTTACTTTATTTGCCCGTTTGTTCAGATATTCAGTTCAGAATATTAGGCAAATTTCTAACAAAAACACAAAAACAAGCGTTCCTGCTCGCCATGCAGTAAATTCACAGCGAAACGGGCAGCAAGTTTCTGCTTTCGTCTACATCTAATCGCGCTTGTTTCTTGTTAGTAGGAAAGAATTCGACCAATTCGAGGGACGAAATGCCTCCTGCTTCTGGAGGGCAGAGGCTGGAAGCCCTAATGTGTGCCGTACCCTGTAAAGAAAACAATCAGATTGAAATCATAGTCTTTTTTTAGCAGTTAAGATATTTCCCAATCAGCCCATTAGGATGCCAGCACAGTACAGGCGATCATGTACTTTCTTCGCAAACTTCTAGAGCAAACTCTGGCCCGATTGTCCACGGGAACTGCACCTGTTCAGCGGTGCACGGATTAACAAGTGGTACATTGGTTCGCCTAAAGTTAATCATTCTGACTTCGGATGGCTTTGCGATTAACGAAACTGATCAGGTTCGACAAATTATTCCATTATAAGTGCAGCAATTCTCAAATAATAGGCATGTGTTCAGAAAACTATTAGCGCTGCAAAGATGTCAATATTTGGAGTGGCCAGATTGAAAAAAAAGTTGAAATAGCTACAAACAAAAGTTGCTTTGTAAAGACGAGATTCTCTCTGAAGCTATCTTCGTTCGTTAAGCTGCCCATTATGCCGGTAAAAGGTGGCGTGAGAAACAACACTTACAGATTACTGGTTAAGAAAACTGTGCAAGAAAGTTGTCCATTCGAGTGAGGTGTACGCAAGGTCATTTTCATTTTGTAATCTTTGATAAAGACGCTTCAAATGAAAATTCGGCACTCAGATACAGGTGGCATTGCTGGCTGCTATGGTCTGCTTAACAGCTGTGCAGTAAACGTTTGCAACGTTCTCTCAGTAAAGAACCATAAATGGCTATTCAGCTGTAGGACCATGTAACAAAAGTGCCCATCAATGAATGCGCCGTCTTTATCAATATGACTACCCAGCTGCACACTCAGTAATTTTAACATGTTGACTGAACAGCCCAAAAGAAAGCAACGCAATAAAAGAACGGTGCCTGACCAACGCTTACTTCAGCACTTGTTGTGACGTATTTCCGTATTTTCGCAGTGCTCAATGAACATGCTAAACTATTGAAAACTCGCGCAGCTTACTATTCTATTGACAATTTGTATATTGTGATGCTACAATGTGAGCACCTTTGCAGATAAAAAGAATGTGTTATAACGGCATCGTCTGTGCAAGAAATAACTACATGGTATTCTATACTTCGTCACGTCATTACGCAGACACATGTGCAATGGAGTCCACTGTGCTTAATCTATTATTAGACATGGCCGCTGAAGAACAGAAAGCGCAAAAATTACTTTTAAAATGTCACTACATTTTTCCAGCAGTTTCTTCAGATCTTGGCTAAGGTAATCTGCGTTTTTCGTGCCCAGACTGGTAGGAACTTCGTAATATTTGCATATAAATGTTTTTGGTCTTTCCGTGTGTACTCATTGGCGCTTATAGAATTCCGCAATGTGGGAGAAATACACGAGTATAAGCGCTCGTGCCATCCTTTGACCCTAAGTTCAAATAGAGCATCATACTTATTTTATTGACTGACTGTATTCTATTTAGGTACTAACCGGGAGGCGTTATGATGAACATTTACTTATACTATTTTTCTGCGACGAAAGATCTTACAATGCAATAAGATTTCTAGCACAACGCCAGAAGTTGTACCTTCGGGCGGCACTGTGACAGCGTCTTCGCAATATAATTTCTTGTTAAAACTTTTGGAGCGAACTTCGGCGATGCCATCATGTAGCTGCAATTTCAATGATGATCAATATACGCAGGATTTCTTTATTCTTCATGCTTATAGGTATATACGTTCTTGTTCATTCATTCACTACGTTTTGTCTGCCGAAAGTTAGAAGCAATATATCTGTCTGAACTCATAACGCAACAAGAATACGGTCGCTAGCGCACCAACAGCGATTTTCTGCATTTATAACAAAAATGCTCTGCGAAAATCATATAGTCGGAAACTCACGAAGACATTTAAAGCCAGATGGATGAAGTTTAGACAAATCCATGTAATAATTACCATTCCTGCGCTGGCGGAGCCGCCATACTTGCAGCTTACGTATAAACTGGAGCCACAGCTCCTTCTAATAATTTGATTATTTGGGAAACGCCTGGAACTGCATGTCTTGTGTTCGGTTATTCTGTAAGTGGCCATACATATACGAAGATACTAAACGTTGAATAGGTAACAAGAAGGAAATAAACCTGTTAGCTAACTTAAAGCAGAGCTAATGACACTTTATAAAATGCTGGTGTTTGACCAGCCAACATCGTGGTTCTATTGAAAACTGCGCTGCCCGTTTTTTTTTTTTTACTCTGTGGGTATGTGCCATTATTCAACAAAACTAATCACTCATTTCTAACGCGGAGCGCATATCACGCACAGTAAGTTCGCTTTTAGGTGCAATTAAACGTCATACTGATGCGCACCAACCCATTTGGTTGAGTGTGTATAGCTTTGTTCTAAGTGTACGAAATTACATAGCAATGAAGTCACTGAAGATAAAATGTACCGCCTAAATGCTCAGATAGCGGTCACAGTGTCTCAACTGTTTTGTGCTGTAAATAAGCTTCGTACTTTTTGGTGGCCGACGCAGTTGTATTTCCGTTAATGGTCACAAAAGCGTGATTAGGAAAGTAGAAAGGATTCGCTGTGGTGTGGCACCGCGTTATTTGCTTTTTGTTTTGGAACAGCAGCGTTTCCACTGTGTCTGAATCACTCGTAATAAAGTAACTTGCAATTGTTCGAGCTTTAACGTGACACATTCAGGCAGTCGCTGTGACATAATGGATCATTTCTCAGAAATGTTATAGCCTAGAAAAAAAAACAGTAGGCGTTTATGGCGATGGCGCTCTGCGGGTTCGCGGAGCCTCGTGGCGTTTACCTGTCTCCCGCTGAATTTCATTCACAAGCTTACACCTGTATATATTCCGGTGCGTACGTGTGTGCGGGCGCTAGTATACGATGCTCAGCAGTTGAAACGCTATGCTAGGAGTGCATGGCTTTCGGCGCTTTTGGCACACACCGGCGAGTTCTGGGAACGCCGAGCCGATGCACAAGTTGTACGATGAAAGAGATGGTCCTTGTGGCGCATTCTGATCGAATTTGGTGCTCCTGCAATGAGCCAGCGCTCACGGGTAGCTCAAGAAGCACCGGCCGCCACGTACGTATATGGAGGCCGTGGGGATTTCAGTGGATTGTTGATAGTTCTGCGAGGTTGGTGCTGAGCCAAATTTTTCTGTATTTTTTATTTCAATGCTCTCAATTCTACGTGGAGCGTTACAGAGTAGGGTGGGTTTCGATACAATACGTGAAAAGCGTGGTTTTCAAGGATGATGGAGCATGGTTGGTAACAATGTAGGCGGGGAGTCGGTTGCAGCTGGTCATTGTCCTAGGAATGAAGGTGTGAGCGTGCAGGTTTGTACGCGAACTTGGCACGGGGACCTTGAAGTTATGATCGGTGCGTGCTGAAATGTAATGAGGAGCAGCGAGTAATGCATTTTTGAGGCGCTCATTGGTGGTGGGAGGTCCAGGTGAATTTTTATTAAAGTAACACAAGCGGCGAAGGAGTAATTAGAAAGGTTGAAAATGGCGGCTCGCTTTTGGACCGCTTCGAGAAAATGCAAGGCAGAGTAAGGATCCCAGATAGAATGCGGCATACTCGAGTTTCGACCTTACAAGTGTTTTATAAAGTAGCATTTTAAAGAGACAGTAGCTAATGAAGCGTTTCGGCGGAGGAAACCTTACACGTAATTAGCATTCTTAGCCACGAAGTCGACGTGAGTTCGCCATGTAAAGATATTGGACATATGGACACGCAGGTATGAGCTAACAGCCTCTAAGATAGCATTATTGAGTAAGTACTCATAAGGGACAGGAGCATTACTTTTACGACATGCTCTCATTATACTTTAATTTATTGATGTTTAATTTCAATAGCCTTCATTACACCATGCTTCGACGTTGTTAAGGTCACCTTGGAGGAGCAGTGTGTCGCCTGGTTTAGTTATCTTCAGGAATATTGCACAATCGTCAGGAAAAAAGCCTAATTTGTCAGATAACACGGTTAGGAAGGTCATTAATATAATGTAGGAAGATCAAACGCATGAGAAAAGTCCCTTGCGGCACACCGGAGATGACAGTAGAGTTAGGAGAGTCACAGATGTTTGCCGTGGCGTACTGCTTTTCATATAGTAAAACACATTCACTCCACTGAAGCATGTGTGCGTCAGCGCTATGGATATCCCGAAGCAGCCACGATGAAGGACATTCAGGAGGCTGTTAGTAAAAAGAAAGGCTGCGTTTCACGGGAGTAATGTTTCCTGAAGCCATGCTGATGCGTGCTGAATGCGTTAGTGCTTTTAAGGATGGTTGCCAGATTGGGATATATGAAATGTTCTAACAGCTTGCATGGAATGCTGTTTAATATGATGGGTCCATAGTTATAAGGGCTGGATATAACACTTGATATAACTCTTGATATGTCGAAGGCAGTACGTTCCACTTCCTTCTCTTATTACAGATGTTCACTGCTTTTCCCCACGCCGTCGCCGTGTTCACAACCAAAAACGACACGTCCTTCAAATGCCTCAGTACTACAAGAAGGCACTTCAATCCACGGCAAAAGACAGTCACCTACGTTTGGCACTTCAAAAATAACACTGGTCACCGGAGGTGGGTTACTTATAGCTTCCTGCACCCGCGATGCACTGCTTTCTTCTGCAAGGAGAAAGCCGTCGTCGATCCGTCAAAACGGCTCCTCAATGAATGGTTGAAGATTCTTGTGTGCACCAATGACGTGAAGTTATTACCAAGAAGATAAAAGGAATTTAGGGGCTACATAAGTTCAACACAGCAGAAACAATTAATCGCTCCAGCTTTGGTCGCAAGGGCAAACGCAAGAAAATCGAACTTCAACTGATTTCCCGTGAAACATTGTAGACTACTACTAAATGTGTAAACTTCGAATTGGGGCACATGCCTTTTACTCTGTATAAAAACATGTTCTATTTCATCTTTCTTCAAAACAAATTTCTACAGCTGTTTACCTCTTCCATATATTTGGCCTCATTATGAATACTTCGGTCTTTTCCACATGAAAAAAAAAAACGCCACATGGAACTTCCTGAAAAAATTTGCCCACAAGCGCCACATATCCTTTGCATGCATGGAACCTGCCTAAGAGCCTCACAGTAAATATGTCCCGAAGAATTCTTAGAGTTACATAGGTTCCTTGATCTTCCCGGTTGGAATAAACTTTGTTGAATATTACCCTCTGTTTTATCTGCAAAAAGAAGGTTTGAAGTGTTTGCGCATTGTTCATTTGACCCAATGCGGAATATTTTTTTAACATCTTCGTAAACAAACAGCACAATACGGGCGACGAACAAGGATTCCCACAACACGAGTGCTCGTGTTCTGTGAATCCTTGTTTGTCGTCCATTTCGTGCGGTTCGTTTACAAAGATTTTCAATAAGAGCCGTCATTGGATGAAATGAACAATGCCCAAACACTTCCAACGTTCCCACAACACGAGCGCTCGTGTTCTACGAATCGTTATCCGTCGTCTTTTTCGTGCTGTTCGCTCACGAAGATGTTAATCTACCAACTCCCCCAGCTTGCTGTTCCATTCCGTTAATTTGTTTTGTTTAAAAATGCGTCTAAATGGGCTGGTTGGTGACGGCTCATGCTTTCTCGTTGCGCTATGTTGTAAGTTGGGGGAGTGCGCACCATTCGCTTGTGTGTGTTTTCCCTTCTCCTTCTTGCTGTACATATCACAAAAAGAAAATGCGAATTAGTTTGTTTATTCATGGCTGTTTAGTAATTTACGTGGCTTTGCAGCTTATGCAAGGCGCCCTACGCCATTTCCCCTATGCTTCTCGTGCAGTACAATGCTTTATCAGAAATACGTAAAATAAGTGGTAATTGAGTGTTAGTTTAGTAGATGTAGATGCATAACTCACCTCAACTACATTGTGTCTGTTTCAGGAAAGACGTTGTTTTTGACGTAGACTTTTCACAAACTCCGGGACAAGGCACATTTTTTATAAACAATGGTAAGTTTTCTTTCTGCCCTGATAGAAAAATATCAACTTTCTTGCTACCTCGTAACAGAGCTATGCAATGCATCGCGTGTGTTGCGTTCTCATCTCGTCACTCGTATTGTCGCACTGCAAGACGATCAAAGTTGGATCATTGAAATAAAGTGCAGAACAACGTACCTAACATGATAGCGAATGATTTATATTGAAGAGCCACTCTTCTATAGACCAAACAACTCTTTAAGAAATTACCTTTTCTTTCTCCTTCACAACTGTTACGAATCAATGAGTAATAGGCTATGCATGATGGGATTCAGCAAAGAAAGGTAATTATGTCCAACGTATATCTTGCCTGCACAGAACATGACAATGATATCGCAATGGGTAATTTTCAGTTGAATACATTATCTATGCTGATGAGACAAGTTTATTTCTTTCTGAGACAAATATACATCATTTTCATGACTTCGAAACGAATCGAACCAGTTGTAACGGAATTTAGCTGTGTGCTGTAGGGTTCGGGGGTTGGCGTCTTAGAGTCCGACGTCAAACTGGATGTCGCTCTCTAGCCTACGCCACCGGTGCGTCTCGTAGCGAGTAGCTGGCCTACGCTACTGGGGCGTTACATGGAGGCTTAACGGGCCCATGCCTTCGTCCTAGCAGACTTGACGAGGGTTACTTCGTTCCTGATGGGTATGAGGTCGAGAGGTAGGGTAAACCGTACAGGGGGTTTAGTTACATGGAAGAGGCAAACTTATTCACAGAATAAGGGGATCATCATCGTACTGAGCGGAGTACTGAGCGCAGTACAACGTAACGTATCATCGCTACTAAATCTGAGCAGACTACATCGTTCTGGGAGAACATTATCTACATCTCTCTGGGAGAGCACCAAGCTACATCTTAGCGCAGAAGGGAGATCACCGGTTACATCTTCGAGCAGATGGGAGAGCACTCTAGATGAGCCGCAAACGTTCACTTAAATGCCCTCCATTTTCACTATATCCCTAGGCCAGGGAAACCTGCGGGCACACCTTCCTCCCACCAGAGGCTCGAAAGTCACCGCAGGTTCCTCCCTGAGGGCGACGGTAACACCTAATCCCTCCGGCGCCTTTATGCCCTGAACACACCTGCAAAAGTAGCCTTGGGCGCACCCGACTCACCGTCGCCGAAAACGGAGCGGACGCTCGTAGAGAGGAGTTTCACGCTTGACGCAATCTGGCACGTCTTGGTTCCTAGGATGGACCAGCAATTAGCTGCTTCGTCTGTCGAACAGCTATGGCGGCTAACCGCGACCATAACGAAACCGCGCAGAACGCACTTTGCCAAGAGTTTTTTGGTCCCAGCGTCAAGGTCAGTGACGAAGTGGCATTCAGCAACCACGTATTTGTCGAAACGTGTCTCGCCATGGTGTCGCCGGTAGTCTTTCCCGTGAGACGCATTTTCAACTCCACGAGGCGATTCGTCGCGGGAAAGCAGGGGAGGGTTGAAGGTCGCTGCCCCCCTTGGCCGTTCGTAACAGTGCACAGAGTCGGAACGCAAACTAGTTTCGCTGTGGTCAGGTCGATTGTTCCAAATCTGGACGAGCGCAGTTTGCAGTTTCTTTAATTTCTTATTAGCAAATCAAATGACAACTCATCGCGCTGAATGAGAGAACAGCATCTTCTGCTTGCACCAATAAACTAAAACATGCTATCAAAACGATCTGTCGCCTCGTGGCGTAACATGTATTGCTGGTGCCTGCGGACAAAAGTACATTAGGGAGGATATTACTGCTGCTTAAGGCAGGAATATCCTTACCTCTAGGATAAGACTAATGCTGGGCAGAAAAAAATATCCGAACCAAATGAAGCTTAAACGTACATAGCAAATTTTTGAATCACCTGCCGAAACAGAGTACACTCCGTCATTTGAAATTCCAGCAACATATTTAAAATATATAAAAAGAAATCAATGGTTCATCACTGGAATTAAAAAAGCCCCAAGGAAAGTGTTTCGAACAAACCAGCATATTATGAGTCACCTTTTCTAAATGCGTAAGATCCTTATGCGTAAGATCCAATGCGCGTCATCTGCTTCTTTAAGGAAATGATGAAATCATACATTGCTGGCCCGGTATTTTGTAGCATTGCCTTTCCGATGCTAATGCCTTTTCGCGCTTTTCGCGCTTGGTCAGTGGTCAGAGCGACGGTCCGCTCAGGTTATCAACAGGATCAGCCGGCCGTGAGCGGTGGATGATAAAACTTGTATAGAATAAAGCATAAGCCATCGCTACAAAATACCGGCCCTGTCCTTCCAGTGAGATGACACGCATAATGGTACACATAAAAAGTTTTTTTAATTCATATTTTACCTTTTGCAGGCTTTTGCGCGGCAGCATCACGACGCTTTAAGAACTACGAGGCATTCAGCGCGCGCCGTGATATGAGACTCTCTTTGGCTTCGCCTGGATCGGTTTTTTGTTTTTGTTTTTTGTCAGCGCGGCGGCTAGGCAAAGAGCAATTACTTGGAGTCGGGAATCGGTACGGGAGGCTCTGCGGCTCTGCTGTGGATTACAGAAAATTTTTTGCTAATAACGTGCTGTACTAGGAAGTACGGTTACCATCTCTCGTATGCAGATTTCGTTTGCTAACTATTCAGACATTATTTGAAATGTACGAATCACCAATCAGAAGATTACAAACCATTAGTGTTTCCCAGCCGAAGATATTTTAGGACTTCGTTGGCCGAGATTTCATACACCACAGGTCGCCTTTGTACAAAACCGGGCTGAACCTGTGAACGTGTGCATCAGTGCGCAACCAATTATGGCCGGTGGGCGACAATCTCCAAAAGGTAATTTGTGATAGCTATCCACGTAATGCTAAACATCTTTCCTACGGCAATATACGTGTGTTATTACAGGGTCATTTAACGGGTCTAACGATTGATACTATCATTGCTACAGAATCATCGAAATGTGAAGAAAAGTCGGGTATTGCCAATTTCTGCCCTGCTCTTGAGTGATCTTTCTCCCTTAGAATTCCTGATTTCATACCAGCATGCTTAGCTTAATTCTTGTTAGTAATATTAGCCCTGAGAAAACCAAGCTCACCGTCTTCATCAGTATTTATAATAACAGATTCATTATCATTATGTTCATCACGCACTGCCAACAGTGAATCTCACTTTCCAGTTCTCTTGTGCCTGACCAATTAACGTTAATCAGTCTTGTCTGGGTACATGGAAATAAGGGACTATTCATGAATGAAATGGCACATAGCCTGGCGAGAGTGGGCCTCAGTGGCCCAATTATCTTGGTACTTCTACTGCCAACACACGTTACTGGATTCAGGTCATTAGCTATCTTGCTTGACTTTAAACTCAGCTATATTAAATTTTGCCGAATATCGAAACTTACTATGGCCTAGAGTCAAAATTTACATCAAGTTCCTGAAACTGAAGTAACTTTCACTCGATTCCGATGTAGAATACCTTCTTTAAAATTTTAACAATGCATCGCTTGCCTAACTCCTTCCTCACTGTGTCCGTTCTGTGGTGAAGATAAGGAAATTGAGAAGTTTTACTTATTCTGTAGAGGATTTAGGTGGGCAAGAAAAAGCATTTTAGAAACAACCTTTAGAAACATTGGAGTGACTATTGCAATTCCTGAAATTATTTCTCTCGGAGTCTGCTCTCTCGGGTTATGTCTCAAGGATGATTCGTACGTCGTTGGAGAGCTTATAGTTGTTTGAAAAAATTGTTAATTAAGCTTGTAAATATTTATTTTGTACTCTCTTGAGCCTTTCTCAATTAGCTCAGTTGTTTTCTCGGAATTCCTAATCACTTGCTAATTCCATCCGCATCTTGGCCAATACCCCATAGTAGGTATGAGCCAGTGACAAAGGTTACAGAAGCTGCATTCCTGCGTATAGTCTTTCATTTTGCCTGCAGCCTAAACAACATGGACCACGAGCTGTTCTGCCTTTAAAGCCTCATTAATTCTTCAATTCGGAATTTTACATTGTCTACATCAAAACCAATATTAACACTTCAACAAGCAATATACGAAAGAACTAACCTAGAATTTTCATATTGCTCTATTTATTCGCTGTATTGCAGAAATGCAGGTCCACATAAATATGACAATGTTTCTTCAAGAACTTAGCGGCCATACAGTGGGAAAACAATATGGTTGAGCTGCCAGTTAAAGGCAATTGTGTGGTCAAAGACTGATGCTGGGTACTCGCTTATAAAAGCCAGCAGCGCCCGGTTTTTTAAAGTTATCCTTATGATGAAAATGATTGAAAGACTTTTTTGTACTCTGAAAATGTAGAAACAGATTGCACTGTGAACATTTTAAACCAAAGTTACCCCTGTGCGAAGAACAACGGGCATCTTACTGCTAAATACCGAATTGAAGGAAACTGAAGGATTACTTTCCTGGCCGCTGCTAGACACTCTGCCACAACCTTTTCTGGCATTTTGAGAAATTTTGATTTAGAAAATGTAGCTCTGTTTCATGTTCTACATTTTGTTTCATAGAGGTGTATTTCGCCTTTGTCGTACTCCATGCCTTACTGTCAGCAACTGGAACAAACTTTAGCTCTTCGGTGTCGTCGAAGAAGTGTTAGTTTGCTTACCTAAAGGAATAATTATTACGTAGAGGAGTAGATCCGCCAACAAAAGCATCCAAAGGCCAATTTTATTGCCTGCTGATTGATTTGATGCCTTAGGATTTACGATTTCATCAGCTGCATTCTCGCCACTTGATTGAAGCTCTAAGTTGCTCGCAAACAGCAGAAGCTTCTTGCTGCTCCTCACTGCCCTCTTGATATGCCGAAGAATAGCATTTTGTTCCTGTCTTGGTAGATATAACATTATTCGCGTTACTAAAAGCTCACAAACCGACATTTTTATACGAATGAGTGTTTAGGCTACTCAATACATTTTTTTTATCCTTCACTAACCCTTATTTTAAATGTGCTTTGACACTTTCTGTTTCGTGTAAACGAAATAATCACTAATTAAGATTGGTTAGGAACTCAGGGAGGCAATAGCAAGTCATCTGCCCCAATTCTACATGGCAGCTCAACAATTTTTATGAGCGTGATCGTGCGTCGCTTGCACACTAATAACAGCACAAACACTTTAATAAGATCAATTTGTGTGCTTGAGACGCTCCTCCAGGCAGGTAAAAAAAGTGCATCTAAAAACGAAGAAACAGTTTTCTCAGTGCCGAGAAAGTGACCACTACGTGCGCTAAGAAGAGTTGGGTGAAGCGTGCAGGTTTTGTCACTAAAACATCTGCTATTGCTTGCTGTAGTCATTTCACTGCGACATCAATAATATGGACACTCCATGAGGATTTCCGCCGTCGCCGCGAAGTTCCGTATAAAGTCAAACGGCGATAAAATCGGCGCCGTGCGCCGTACGCTCTACGTGCGAGTGAAAGCGTGCACGGGGAAGCCGGCGATCGCGGCTCCATCTCGCGCACGCAAGGGAAAGAAGCGCCACGTCTTGCGTCGCGCGCAACGCTCCGCGGGGGGGGGGGGGGGGGGGGGGGGGGGGGGGGGGGGGGGGGGGGGGTTCTACTCAGGGCGGCCGCTAAAACACAGCGGATAGCGGACTGCATAGAGTTAATATATATACTGACTCTAGAGGACACGTTACCCATAGGGCCCGTGCACTGCAATCGGTCACCGCAAGAGCGCCGCCATTATAATATGCTGATGTTGCCAGCTCCTGAAACGCTTGCTAGACTTGGCGCTAGTAATCAGTTTTAATCTGGCAACCTATAACTTGTAGTGTTTGTGCAGCCGTGGGTGTGGGAGGTGTTGGCCGTACAGCTGGCATTTACGCAAGTCAAGGATGACCCTGTTAAAATTTCCGGCGGTATGTGGTTTTCAACGGTCACGCACTAGCGAAAATACCGTAGAGCGGTTAAAGCTTCCCTGTTTGCTGTCGCAAGTGTCACTTGACGAGCAATAGATAAAAAAATGCTGTACTGTGATGCTTTTTCGAACGATTGCGATGAATCACGAAAGCTGTCTACTCGCGTGATGTTCTGAACAAGTCGTTTACTTATGTTTACTTAGGTGTGAAGGGAAATGCCAGAGCCATTTGTAGCTTTAGTCTTGCACAAAAGGCACGAAGGTGCCATCGCGTCAACCGATGCCGTCGTGCGATCACATGTCAGAGTTAAACTATACCAAACGAAACCACAGGACACCTAAACGAAACTACCACGCATCCGAAAACACAAATAAAAAATATCCGACACCGAAACTCGCGTTATTGAATTAATGAGTGCATCGTGAATTGCATAAATTACGTTAGCAAGCGCTTCCTGTAAGCTTAATATCCACACATCACCTTCATAAAGCCATCAGGTATTCGTTTTTTATGACATAACATAAGGAGACCTATAGTTGTTTTCATCGCTCAAAAGTAATTGCGCTGGCCACATTGACGTGTTACAAGATGGCGGTGCCCTAGCGGTCCCCCCTTTTTCGGCCCAGCTTCGCCTCTAGAGTCAGTATATTAGCTCTATGGCGGACTGTGTCCCCGATGCAGATGACTCAAGATACAGCGGCAAGCGCGGGCGCATGCGGCCACTGGGGCCTACCCGGAGTACAACGGGCCTCGCTCTCCCCATCCTACCCCTCCACCCCCCCCGGAGCCCGCTGGGCGGGCGCGCCCGCCTGGGTCATGCGCCGTGCGTTGTGTTTTCGCGGCTTGGTTCGCGTTGACGCTAGACGTAAACAATATTCTCTGGTGCACAGACTGTTCACAATTATTTTATTTTTCGTATGCGTCTGGTTTCGGTGTCACTCATTTGTTCGAGTCTTATTGATCTCTTCGGTTTTACTAATCCTCCTTGAAAGGGAATCGCTTCAATAGGAAGAGGTGAGGAAGCGACGGTGGATGTCTCTCTGGGGGACTGAAGAGTAGAACGGATGTCTGATTCTTAGCACCCTTTCGTTCTGTTGTCAGTGAAGTTGTTGTGACCTAAAGAATCGTCCTCATTAACAAGTAGCGCTCATGATTTATACGCATGATTACTTGCGCCAGCTGTCTCTATTTGCTTGGCGCTCGCGCACATGCAGTACCAATGCGCTAAGCAAGGAAGACAAAGCCTGCTTTAGGTCTCCTATTTTCCATATGTGCCTCATGTCTTGTCCCCTGTCTTTTCAGACAAAACCCGCCCTTTCACTGCAATCTACAAGTACTCCGACTACCGTGCCTGCGCGGTGATCACAACACCCTATGAAGGCCATGATCGTGAGCTGCTTATTCCTCGATTCCTCATATGCTGATTTATTCCCGTCATACGGGTAGTTTAAAAGTAACAGGAAAAAAACATGTTTTAGGGTTGCTTGACTAGCTTTTAGTATTCTTAATCCACCACAGGAGATTAGTTGCTAGCGCAACGAGCCGATATCACGTAGCGGGCTTGGCCGAAGCTTTACGACATAGTAAAACAAAGCTTCTTTTCGTATAAGAACATTGCCATATCTTTACCCTCTCTCTACAGTGGATGAAAATGAGCCTCGGTTTGTCTTTGGGGAAGGGACTTCGGGACTGAGCCATCCACGTACGTCACAAAGTGAGGCTGTTTCAGCCCCAAATATCCCCCGAGAGGAAGAGTAAACAGGCCACATGCGTCGCAAAGTGGTTCATCCACACCACGCAGCCGCACTATAAAATATCACTGTAGCATCAGTATACCATAAAATAATAACATAATATCATTGGAGCATAAAACAGCGCCACAGCACTTAAGCAAGAAAAATGGCCACAGGCGGCCACGTATTGCTGACTTCGGTGTTGACTCATGCACAACAGATCGATGCCCCTTACAGCTGCTGCTGCAGATGGCAGCTTCGCGTATAGATGAACTCGAAAGGAATTATGCGATGCGTCTGCGCACCGTTCTGATTCCGCCTACGTGGATAGCCCGGAAGGGTTAACGGTTGATTACAAAAGTAGGGTGCTTGCTGGGCTTGCTCGGTCATTAAAACCAAGAGGGCGAATTGTGGCGTTCTTCACATGACGGCGAATTTATTACGTTGTATATAGTCGCATAGTGCTAAACCTAATTGCATACCAGCAGCTCCACCAATGCAATACTGACCGTTCAGATGTAGCGTGAATGCTGGCGTAATTCTTATTTCTTGTTTGTTTTTTCTTCTGTGTAGCGTTGGCAATTTTACTGGCAATGTAAGATAAAATTTTCTTTGTGGCGATTTCTATATTGAGCCAAACAAAAGTAAATACCATTCACATTGTAAAACGTACGTCCAAAGCTATCGTACTTCTAGAGCTTATAAACCTACTACTAATGCTTTCAGGCTCTCCTAAATGCTATCACCAACTATCCCAGAATTCCGTGTTGAATAATATCCTAAACTGCCCACGGTTTCCGCTTTTCTCCGCAGACTGCTCTATGTGGGTGAAGAGGGCGCGGGTGCACAACGTTCCCCAGCACTGCTTGGACAAATACGAAGAAATCTGCGGCATCGGAGAGCATCTCGTCGACAGGGACATTTGTAGAGACGACGACGACTAAGATGACACCACGGCATACCTTCTGAGCCTAAAACCTGTGATGCAGACGTGGTTCTCTTTCTTATCGACATAATGCATCATTCATTCCAGTGGGGAGACATTGACAGCGGTTTATTCGTAAATAAACATCAATTTTACGGAGACCGGTATATGAACAACATGCGCCATCTGCACACTTGAACATGAAAAGTGGAAATATACAACAATACAAAATTGTAATACAATACAACGAAAGAAATATCTTACCACAGGGCGTACTGAAAAGAAAAACACTCGCTGAGCATGATAGAAAAGACAGGGAAAATTCAATTTAGACATTTGACTGTAAAAAATGGAAGACGGCCGATACTCCCTTAAGGCGAATTATTGTGCTGCGAAGCATTCTATACTGGCTCCACATTTACGTGTTTCCGAGGAATACGTTCTTGCTTCTCTTCTTCCGTTAGATTAGGGTAGCGCTATCTATCCCTGGCTATTCCGACTCTTGCCGTAGAAGCAACGCTCACCTTTGGTCGCGGCGTGTTTGCGCAGTCCGAGAGCAGAAGCAATGGTGGAGAGTGCCGAGCGGCGCCAACTGTCCAATCACTGCACAAATGAGCGCTCGCTTCCGCGCCACCTTCGCGCCAGTTGCGGGGTACGTGCGCTTCTAGCGCATGAAAGGAGCGGAGCTTCAGACTTTGCTGCGGGTGATGTGGCCTTCGTGTTAGCTTATCACTTCACACTCCTCAAAACACCAAGAAATGGAGTTTTATTTGAAGTTTCACGAACTCACTGGGCGCATATGTTACCATAATTTCTGGATAATATAGATAATATTAGGTTTAGTTTAAGATTGTGACATTATTTTGCCGGATATATAAGATCAACTTGCACTTTCTAAGGCGACTCGAAAAATTAAAAATGACTTTGCGTATCCATGCTGAGAGCATTTATATTGCTTCGCATAAAAATTGACTCGCCAAGAAGAGGAATAGAATACAGATAACGTATAGGCTTAGAAGTGCGGGAGTAGGGGCGAGAGAAAAACCGAAGCAAGCACTAATGCAAACAATTCATATCAATGAAAAAGAAAAAAAAACCTGTCAAGTATTCGCCGAAGAAAAATAGTCTTTAGCTATTGATTTCGCTGTTGCTGCATCCTTTCGAGTAGAATTCTCTCATTACAACAACAGAACTCTCCCATCACATGTTTTTATTGCGATAGCAATTATATGGACACTCCAAGTACATTTTTGCCGTCGCCATCGTCGTGACGTTTCGTATAAAGTCCAACGGCAATAAAATCGGCGCCACGCGCCTTGCGTTGTGTGTGCGAGTGAAAGCATGCGGGGGTGAGCCGGCAACCGCAGCGTTATCTCGCGCACGCGAGAGAGGAAGGGGGACGGAAGCGCATGGTCTTCGTTCACGCGCGATGCACGTGGAGGTGTCGACGGAGACGGGAGGGGGGGGGGTGCATTCTGTTTATCCTGCAGCTGCTCACGGAGCTATCTTGAAAGAGATCTGCGATGCAGCAAAGTGTGCGCCCGCGGGAGCCTCATCTCAAAGCGATCTCCCGTGGGTCCAAGTACATTGGCCGAGTGCCGGTAGCTTCCTATGCGCTGCGCTTTCGGCATTTAGTTCGCGTTGAAGTGAGAGCCAGCGCGAAAGTCGATTTGCTCACTGCCGCTGGCGCGCTTTCTCACTCCAGCGTTTTGACGAGCTCCCGCGGTCATGTCAGATGTGTTCGTGTTTACCTGCGCGCGCGTGACATCGTGCTTGTTTATTTAGTTAGTAAGCGAATACTTACAACTTTATACGGCCGATAACACTACTATCCTTATTTCATGTAGTTGTTTACTAATTTGTTATCACAATCGATGCTTCGCCTTTCCGGCGAAACTGCGACCCTTTTTTTTTGTACTGGAACGGAAATAAAGCATGTTAGTAACGAGTGCTTATTCTCTCCAGTTTTCGTTTCTTGTATTCTTTCCCTCTTGAACTTCTATCTTGCTGGGTCCGATGCCTCGTCTGCTTGCGGCTGTAAGTTTATTTTGAGGACAAGTAGCTGCCGAGTTGGTTGGCCTTACACAGTGTTGTACAAGTTCCTCTAAAACGGGAACGAAAGCTCGTTCTTCGTTCCTTCCCAATATTGAAACGAGTTCCCGTTACAAGTTCCTTTATTGCGGCAGGAACGTGTTCCAGTTACACTTCAAACATTGCAACGTGTCGTTTTTTTACGTTACATCTGACTTTTAAAATTAAATATAGCGTCGGATAATCCTGAGGCGAAATAAAGTGAGCAATTTAAAACTCACATCGAACTACATATATTATACAAACTTGAACATCGCCGGCAGCAGACTATCTGGAGATAAAAAGAATCTAAATAGACGCTCCTAGACGATCGAATTTTTTTCAAGGAGCAGCGGACATACTCCAGGCATGTCTAACTGCAACTTTGGTGCTCGTCGATTACAAGTGCAAAAAATATGGCACTTTCCACTTCGGTCTTCAAATGTACAGTCAGGATTCTGCGCTTCAGATGTGCAAATAGAAAGTTACTCACTTGCACCAATATAATTAAATTTCTTGCACAAGAAACCGCATCGAAAGGAGCAATACACATGCGTTTAATGAATGCTGATTCAACCTTGCTGTATGAGTGGCCAGAATAATGTCCCGAATACATTCTGACAGCTAAGTAAAGTCCCTTGTTTGAACTCAGCAAACTTGCATCTCGATGTTGGTGTCGGACAGATGAACCCGTTTTTTCGTCAGCACTTCTTTGGCAATGTTGAAGAGCCGTTCCACCGAAGCGCTTGATGGTACTGCCGCGTTGTACTTGAGAAAAAGTTGGTTCTTTTTCTCTAAGTTCTTCATATGCGACAGTGGGTAGTCAATTGATACCTGCAAGAACCGCGAAAACTCATTCTGTGCCTCGGCTGGAAGGGTTCGGAGCCCGTGAAGATGTGAGGACTGGAAATTTTTCCATCCGCCGCGAAGTTCCTCGAGTGTCGGTGCGATCCTGACGTCATGGTTCCACTATGGCAAGCCGGCATGCCGCCATGGAGGAAAGAAACTACATTAGGGGGCGTCACGTGACAACCTTGAAGCCCAGTCATAAAAAGTTATAACGGAGAACTCACACAAAAAATGCTCCATAGTCATGTGACAGGCAAGCGTTAGTTCTTTGTGCCTCACACGGTCGCCCCTCCCCCCTGCATGATGTGCTGCGTACGTGCGTGCGTCTGTTGAATGCCGTGGAGCATTTACAGAAGGAATGCCATTCCCTCTGCCTTTCCTTCATAAACCCAACGAGTTACAGTTACAGTTCCATCGACCCATAATGGAACGGTGGCGTATCTCCGGTCCTCCAAAAAGGAACTAGTTCCAGGAACGCCGTTCCGTACTACACTGGTCTTACGTAACATTTATGGTGAATCAGGGCCAAAAATGACGAACACATAGAAGGGGACAGCGCTCACATTCGTCGCTCTTTTTAATTTGTTCGCACGTTCTAGCTCTAATTCCACCCTACACTTATGAATCTCTCTCGATGTAATGATTTGGAATATAGGGAGGAAACTAGTATCACAAGGCCATCAGATGAAAGGTACAATAAGCTTTGCGTGTCGTCACCTATTTAGCGTCTGAGTGCATTGAAGTACTTCACCTTGATATTGATTACTTGTGCTACACAAACACTTTAGCTGTCAAGACACACTTGATCTTTCTTCTTTTATTCCTTTGCTTCTTGTGTTCGTTCAGATTTCGAAGCTACACAAATTTTGTTAATACTTCTATTATTTTCAGTAGTTGCTGGTTCCTTCACTTCAGTCTGTATTCTTTTGCAAGTAATATTTCACGGAATAATGACCTTTGCCAGAAATAACATACCTAATGCTTACTGTTGTAAGATGTATTACATGACAAACCGCAATTAGCGACCGGTCTGTTTTGACGATATCGCACTTAATGTGTTTTTTAGGTGCCATACAATAAATATTCAAACTGTAGCTAGTGATAAGCCCCCTCCGTAAAGAGCTATATTTGACATGTGACTAAGTCAACGTTACCGTGTTGCCTTGTTGCCTAGTGCAATTTAAGAGGCTGCTTTATCTGTTCCCTGAATTACACTGAAAGTTCACTTGCGCCATTGTATATATTAAAACCCGTGGCCACAATATTTTACAGCGTACAATAAGCGGGCATCTTCTCTATCGATTATAGCAAAATTGGTTTTGTGGCTAATAACGACATCGCTAGGACTGTCGTAGCATAATTTATTGATCTTCTGGTGAAGTCGAAGCCGAGTTAAAAGGGAACTTGAAAAGAGAGCTGAAGACAAGTACCACATACTTGGTTGCTTGTGAATGTCAAAAGGGGCTACCATTAGGAGAAAGAGACAATCGCAGAAACCATTGAAGACGACTGTCAAAGTAAGTAAACGATTGAGCCTTGTTTAGACAACAGAAATCGAATGAACACGTAAGCAATACTTCCGAAGTGTGCTTCTGACGTCGTAACAAATTTTGATGATAGCGGAAAAAAGCCGCAGGCCTGCGCGGCACACGCAGCACAGTCACAGCGTAAGCTGATGGAGCGGCTGAAGAGTAGCTCCAATTTGGGCACCACGCAGAACAGGGCAGTCTGTTCGCCTCATTTTGACGAGAACGATATGAATGGTCCGCCCGGCGTCGATGGCGAGCTGCGGCTTGTAATGCTCTCTAGTCTGCTGAGCCCCATCAAGCCTTACAACTGCAACTTACATGTCCGGCGCACCGCGTTTGCAGACAACTTACCTAGATGGCGCCACCATACTGGTGGAGGCTCGGGTAGTCTGCCCCTGAGTGCTTGCCTTATAAGGCATTTTCCGCCGCCCGATAGCAAGCGCTTGCGTGGCTCAGTGGTAGAGTATCTCCCTCACACGCAGCGGTGGCGCGTTCAATCCCAGCGGGAAACGCGTACATTTTTTCGCATTTCCGACGATAGCGGTTACGGGCCACCGCCGGCGGCATCATCGCGAACCTAAATGGCTATTGGAATGAGCCCATAATAGCTTACGCTGTAAAAATATTGTTGACATGTTTTTGGGATGACATGAGCGAGTGTGGCTGCGGCGCGACGATGACGGTGTGATGGCGATGAAATTAAGGTAATGGAGATTATGACAGCTCCACAGCGATGACCACGGAACCAAGACGGCATGACGGCAACAAAGTTTCAACACTGTGACGGCGATGGTGTTGCGGCATCTCCGAATGCAACGACGACATCGTGACGACGACGGAATGACAATAGCTCCGCACTTGCGCTTCCTCCTCCACTCGTTTACTCCACTGATTCCAGATACTCCGGCGATTCAATTTAACATCATGCACGTCTCATAGAAATTGAACCTAGAAACGTTTAACACGCGAACGCTCTCGAGAAAAGCTAGCTTATTAGGTCTATTTGAAGAATTATCAGGCATTATTTTTAGACTTAGTGAACCTGGAAGTGGCGAGGCTTGTACAGTGCTGGAAAACGGTCACGTGCTCTGCTACAGAGGCGTTCTAGCTAAGAGAGAATGTGGGGTAGGATTCCTGATTCATAAGGACATAGTGGGGCAACATTTACAAACTCTACAGCACTAATCAAATGATAGCAGTCGTCGTAATCCCGCTAAATAGGAGATATAGATTAACGGTACACTGTAAAAAGAAGTTCACACCCTTTGGGTTGTATCTTGTCCTCAAACAGTAAAGGTCATCTGCCTTGCTTGCGTTTCCTTTTTTAAAAACTCGCCGCTCGCTACTTTCCTGTCAAGAATGCAATGTCATGTTGATAGCGCGCATGCCGTTCGTGACTAGGAAGTACCGGGCTCGCAGCGTTAAAGAAAGGAAATGCGGACAAAACAGATGACGATTATTGTTTGGGTACAAGAAACCACCCAAAGAGTGTAAAGTTTTTTTAGAGTGTAATAGACACCTACGCTCCAACGTGCGCTCATGATGAAGATATCGAACAATTTTATGAGGCACTGAAAATTAGCATGGACAAGGTAAAAACTACGTACACTGTAGTCATGGGTGATTTGATTGCGTGAGTAGGTTTCATTAAAAAAAATCACCGACGATTAAGATACTCTCTAAAGCGAAATTTGAGCGCAACTTTTCATTTCGCGATATACTCGCTGGCGTAGAAATTCTGTCTCATGCGGCACGCGTTCCAAACGGAGCGAAGTGTGCGCGACTGCCTCGCTAATCTGGAGATCGCGAGCGCCACCGCGTCTGCACGATTCACAGCAGCCGCCACCGCATGACCGCCCAGAAGACGCGCGCCACTCTGGTGCCATATCGTAGCCATCGTCGCCACACCACGCTTATCTTTTCACGCTTTCGCCATACCCTCCTCCGCTTGCCGCCCGCTTCACCCACCTCTTCGCTTTCCTCCTCGTGTCTTTGGTCAGCCGCGACGCTCTGCGTTCGCTCTCATCTTTCACTGCGCTCGTTCGCACGCTTATGCCGACGCTCGACGCAGAATCGGGTGCCTAAAAGCGGCACTCTAAAAAAATCAACAGTTGCGCGGTTGTGAAATTTGATGCAACAGCGGAGCTCTGCAAGCGTGGGTGTATAGCGTTGTGGGTATGACGCTCGCCTTCAGGCAGTGGGTACCCGGGTTAAAATCCCGCCTCTCGAAGAAAGTTTATATTGTTTTATTGCGATAGCAATTATATGGACACTTCAAACGGATTTCTGCCGTCGGCGTCGCCGTCGCCGTCACCGTGAGGTTCCGTATAGATTCCAAGGGCGATAAAATCGTCGCCGCGCGCCGTATGCGCGAGCGAAAGCACGCGGGGAACGCGCGCTATCACGGAGGGCGAACGCACGGCGGAAATCAAACGCGACCGTCCCGCGAAAAGCCGTTGGGGTATGGGAGGGAGGGAGGCGGGGCGGCGCTGTCCTCCGGCGCCAAAGGCGTATCTTACCACTCAATCTCCCACGCGAAAGCAAGAAACGGGAAGAGGGAGGGAGGGGGGGGGGGGCAGCTTCTCCTCTGCCAACAACTTCTCTGCCCGGCGGTCGCCCGCACCGTCTCTTATCTCCACACGGCTCTGACCTTTGTATGGGCTGTGCATTTGCCGCTCTGTTTCCGTTGAAGCGATAGACCGCGCGAACTTGCGCTTGCTGCAAGGGTTTTGACAGTCGTTGGCGGCGATCATTCAGTGTGATCTATTCATGTTTGCTTATGCGCGCTGACACCACGATTGTTTATTCAGTTAGTAAGCCAATGTGTCCAAGTTTATGCAGCCGATAAAACTACTATCCCTACTTCGAATAGCGCTCTACTAATTTGCTATCGCAATCGATGCTTCGCCTTTCGGGCGAAACTGCGACATTTTTTGTTCTCTCTCTCTCGCTCTCTCTAATTTCCTCTTTTTCTTGCCCATAGCAGGTTGTGTTACAATCGTCGGTGCAATGTAACAATATGGTTTACATAAATGCGTGTACCTAATTAGGATAATGGGCCTCCACTGTTTGTGGCGGGATCGAATGACAGTTTTCTTTTTGTGAGTCTGACGGACGGCCGGCACGACCAATTCACCGGGAGGGTTTTTCGAAGTTCATTGACGTAATTAAAAATCAAGAATACCCCCCCCCCCCCCCGGATTGGCTGACGAGGATTGGGCCCCTCGCATCATTGAGAGTATTTTAAACTTGACATGGCCAGCCACAACGTGGCTGTACGCACAATATGTATGCATGTAAGTTTGAAGGTTTGTTTGTATTGTAGCGAAGAATACGAACGCCGTAGCGGATCACGCTCTCCAGCCCTTTCTAGTGGGTCGATTCTTCCTGCGCTTTCCTGGAGAAACGCCGCTCGTGCTGAAAGCTCCGACCTTCAAACAACGGGCAGCTCAAATGGCTGGTGTCTAATGAACGCCTTTACAAGTGGTGGAGAGTGCTTCTGCCTACAGCGTAAATTCTGGAGCTTCGATTCCCTACCCTACGCTCTACCATGCCCGAAGACGCATCCCCGCAAGTGCCACCTACCCCATCCCAGCAAGCGCCTCCTCAGTTTGTCATGTGCTCTGGTGTGCCTCGCCACAGGGACCTTGCCATCTTCAGCGGCGCGGACGAAACCGATGTGGAGGCCTGGTTGACAACGTATGAACGCGTAAGCGTCTACAACAAATGGGACTACCCCGCAAAGCTCAGCAATGTGATATTCTATCTCACGGGTGTAGCCAGTCTCTGGTACAGCAACCATGAGACCGATTTTCCAACGTGGTCCTTGTTCAAGACTTCTTTGGTGGCGGTGTTTGGTCGCCCTGCGGTGCGCAAGCTGCGAGCAGAATCGCGTTTGCGCGAACGTGCACAGCATCCGGGTGAATCATTTACCAGGTACATTGAAGATGTTCTGGACTTTTGCAAGAGAGCCAACGCGACGATGTCGGAATTCGACAATATACGATATGTCATGAAAGGGATCGAAGACGATGCGTTCCACATGCTGCTTGCGAAAAATCCTCAGTCCTTGTCAGATATCGTTACTCTCTGCCAAAGCTACGAGGACCTACGGAGGCAGCGCTCGTTGATACGTCGCCCGCCATCGCGTAACGACCACATTGCTGGTCTGACCACCATCTCCTACCAGTCCGCCCTGCTTACAGAAATGAAAGCGTTCCTTCGGGAGGAAGTTGCACGTCAGCTCTCCTTGCTAACCTTCGCTCAGCCACCCCATGTGCAACAGCCCGCAACGAATGTTATGCCCACGCTCCGTCGCGTGATCGAGCGGGAAATCACCGAGGTCTTGCCAGACCAGCATCAATATCTTCCTGCGGCCGCTCCACTAAACTACGCTGATGTCGTCGCGACGCCCCAACAGGTCCCGACGGCTGCACCACTCAGCTACGCTGAAGTCGTCTCGAGGACTCAACCACTCTCTCCGCGTGTGCCTCTCGGTTATGCCAACGTCTCGGCTAGGCCCCGACCGCAGCCCGCCTTGCCGTCGTACCAGCAGCCGCCCTGTACTACGCGACCTCTCACATGGATGGGACCTAACCCAGCGAACCGGTGGCGTACTTCCGACAACCGGCCGATATGTTTTACGTGCGGCCATGCCGTTCACATCACTCGTTATTTTAATCGCGTTCAGCCGCCTAGCGACGCATCAGCCGTGCCAAGCCAGTTAAACCGTCCATATGCCGACCCCCATTCGGCTATGTCACCGGCTTGGCGCCCGACGCCACCTACCCGCCGTTCACCATCTCCACGCCGTCGCTCAGTGTCGCCGATGCGACCCCGTCCCGTAACTCGGGACGAGGAAAACTAATCGTCGCAGTCCAAGAGGCAAGGGCTGCGGCGCCGTCGAAACGTGAAAGTCCTCAACGCAGTCCTTCAAATGTGATCGAAGTGTTTATTGACGGTGTTCGCGCATCTGCACTCGTGGACACTGGAGCCGCCGTATGTGTTATGGACGCTAAGCTTTGCCGCCTCCTTCGCAAAGTCACGACGCCCCTTTCTGGACTATCCCTCCGCACAGCCAGTGCTCAGAATATCCACCCCTTAGTGGCTTGCACTGCTCGTGTTGTCATTGACGACCTTCTGTACGCCACAGAATTCATCATCCTCACCTCGTGTTCTCATGACGTTATCCTCGGCTGGGATTTCCTCCCGCGCCACAAGGCCATTATCCATTGCGCACGGGCCGAGATGGAACTCTCGCCCTGTTAGATTTGTCGATCACCGACAATACTACCCTGTCGAGGAAGCTAATTGTCCACGACGACACCCACGTTCCTCCCCGCGCGTCAACAGTCGTGCCCATGTACTGCAGCGGAATCTCAGACGCTGTTGCGCTTCCTTACTCGGACAGGCCTGCTGCTACCTTTTTTGACAGTGGAGATCAAGCAGGGCTACAGCACCATTTTCGTTTCCAACCCGTTCCCATACCCTGTTATGCTGCTCCGAGGGGAATGTCTAGGCATTGTCGAAGCGATTGAAGACGTGCAAGTTATGGACGTGCCCGATGAAAATTACTGCGCTAGTTCTAGTGCGCTCACTGCTGTTTCTGCCTGTGATGTGTTTGGTTCTTCTATTGCCGATGACCTTACGCCGGTCCAGCGATCTCCACTTGTGTGCCTCTTAGGAGAATTTCGGTCTTCTTTCGATGTCGGGCAATCTTCCCTATGCCGGATATCAACTGTTACTCACCGCATCGACACTGGCTCGCAACTGCCATTGCGGCAATGACCGTATCGTGTATCTGCCGTCGTGTAATCAATGAACAAGTCGACGACATGCTTCGCCGCGAGGTGATACGACCTTCCAACAGTCCATGGGCATCCCCTGTCGTCCTCGTTACGAAGAAAGATGGTTCGGTGCGGTTCTGTGTCGACTACCGGCGCCTCAACAAGATCACACACAAGGACGTGTACCCTCTCCCTCGCATAGATGACGTCACTGACAGTTTACATGGCACAGAATTATTTTCGTCTTTAGATCTGCGCTCAGGGTACTGGCAAGCACCCATGGCAGACGCCGATCAGCCAAAGATAGCTTTTGTAACACCCGACGGCTTATATGAATTTAACGTACTGCCTTTTGGACTTTGTAATGCGCCCGCAACTTTTGAGCGCGTGATGGACACAATTCTGTGCGGCTTGAAGTGGCACATATGCTTGTGTTATCTTGACGACGTTGTTGTTTTTGCGCCGGATTTCACAACGCACCTTCAACGCCTACTGTGTGTTTTGACGTGCTTAACAAACGCTGGCCTACAACTAAACCTAAAGAAGTGCCGATTTGCTGCTCGGCAGCTGACAATCCTCGGTTAGGTCGTAACCAAGGTTGGGATACTCCCAGATCCAGCCAAACCTCGGGCCGTCGCCTCCTAAGCCAACGTCTGTCAAAGAATTGCGCGGTTTCATTGGTCTGTGTTCCTACTTCAGACGCTTTATTCGCAATTTCACCGCCATCATCTCACCCCTGACGAAACTGCTGTCACGCAACGGGCCCCTCACTTCGTGGTCGTCCCAGTGCGATGAAGCTTTCACGAAGCTCCGGCATCTACGTACGTCTCCGCCAATTTTGCGCCACTACGACCCGACAGCTCCTACTGAGGTGCGCACAGATGCCAGCGGCGTCAGCCTCCGTGCTGTTCTTGCCCAACGCAAACAAGCGTTTCCTGGATATGTTGTCGCTTATGCAAGTCGTACGCTTACTAAAGCTGAGACAAATTACACTGTGACGGAAAAAGAATGCTTGGCCATCATCTGGGCTCTGCCTAAGTTCCGGCCTTATTTATATGGTCGTCCATTTGACGTAGTCACGGACCACCATGCACTATGTTGGCTGTCGTCCTCGAAGGACCCCTCGGGCCGTCTTGCTCGATGGGCACTTCGCCTGCAGGACTACGATGTCCGGGTGCTGTACCGCAATGGACGCCAGCATTCTGACGCTGACGCCCTCTCGCGCTCTCCCTTGCCAGACAATGCCTGCTCCTCACTATCCGAGATTATTGTTTCTTCGCTCGACCTTAACACCATAGCTTCTGAGCAACGCAACGCAAGTACCATTGCATTGCCTCCCTTATAGACTTGCTTTCTAGTTAGTCGGCACAGCCAAGCACTCGCACGCTGCGTCGCCAAGCACGACATTTTGCCATTCGCGACAACCTGCTGCACCGGCGCAATTATAACCCCGACTGGTGCCAGTGGTTGTTAGTGATACCCAGCAGTCTGTGTTCCGAAGTATGCGCAGCTTTCCATGCTGATCCACAGTGTGCACACTCGAGAGTTTTCAAGACGTACAAGCGCCTTCAACAGCGGTATTACTACTGGCATGGGATGTACAGCTACATTCACAAGTTTGTTCGCTCATGTCCCGATAGCCAGTGCCAGAAATCTTCACCCGGCCTTTCGCCAGCCGGTCTGCAACCTTTACCTTGCCTTACCCGGCCGTTTGGACGCGTCGGCATGGATTTGTATGGGTCCCTTCCCCTGACGTCGGCTGGTAATCGCTGGGCCAGTGTGGCCGTCGACCTCCTGACGCGATACGCCGAAACATCCGCCCTACCGGCCGCTACAGCGCGCGATGTTGCCTCCTTCCGGCTTCGACGATTCATCCTGTGACATGGGCCACCCCAGGAACTACTCAATGATCGTGGGCGTGTCTTCCCGCCCGAAGTAGTTGAAGCCATTCTAAAGGAGTGCCACGTTGTTCATCGCACAACTGCGGCGTACCACCCCCAAACCAATGGCCTTACAGAACGCTTCAACCGTACGCTCTGGGACATGCTTGCTATGTGCGTCGCCTCCGACCACACTAATTGGGACGTCATTTTGCCATTTGTAACTTACGCGTATAACACTGCCACTCAGAGCACCAGTGGATTTTCACCTTCTTTCTTATTGTATGGTCGGCACCCGTCGCCCACTATTGACACAATTCTACCGTACCGGCCGGATGCATCTGAATGTGCACCCATTTCTGATACGGCAAGAAATGCTGAAGAGTGCCCCGATCTCGCACGGGTCTTTACATCCAATTACCAAGAGCGACAGAAGAGGACACGGGGTGACACCACTTCTGCTCCCACCTTCCTTCCTTCCTGGAGCGCTTGTGTGGCTCTCGATTCCTTCCGCTACGCCTGGTATCTCATCCAAACTAGTGCCCAAGTGTGATGTTTGGGACTATTCGGCACTTTCGCTAGTGCGCAGTGATGCGGAAGAAAGACCGAGAGTCGTTTTGGAGCATTTATCAAAATGGAAAAGAACCCTAAAAATATATATACAGAGATAGCTGATGATCTGCGTAACGGCAGTCAGTGTGTCCACACACGCACAGCACACGAGTATAAACGGGCTGTGACAGTCCCGTGTTTCGAGGCTCACGCTTCCGTCGTCCAAGGCGCTGCGGATTCACCCGTGCTCGAGCCGACTGCGACGACGACACGTTCAGGCCCCGTCCAGCACGGTTCTCGGGCTCGGCACGCTCAGCAGCAGCAACGGCAGCAGGCAGGGAACGCCTTGTACAGCACGACCTCGGTGGCCAGCTCGTACGCCGCTCGCAATCCACGTGCGGCGGTCGCACGTGAGGACCGCGTCTAGCACAGCAACATCTGTGCCAGACGAATGCTGCTGGGCACAGCTCAGGTGCAGCAGCTCAAGGACCGGCGGCACTCGGGTCAGCCAGCGCCTCGAGCACTGGCAGCAGGAGCCCTGTTTTCTCGGACGCCCTCGTCCACGCCCGGCTCCGCGATCCTCTGCACCTTGCCACGGACGTCTCGCGAGGCAGGTCCTCTCGCCTCGTTCGCCCCAGGAGCTCCGAACTGCTGCCCGCCTGGCTCGAACACTGCGAGCTCGTTTCGTGCCGCCGTGCTCGTGCACCCGTTTGCTTCTTCTTCCCGGAGCTTGGGTGGCCGCTCCGATCTTTTAGCGGCACCTCGCGGCACTTACATATGACATTTTACCCCCCACTTTAGAAAGTTGTTTCATTTAAACAACTTTTCAAAGCACGTGCATGGGTAAAGTTCGCAGTCCGTAAGGCACAAAGTGTTCACATGTAAGAGTTTTTCCACACGTACATAAGTAGTTGATGAAGTGGTCACAAACGCAGTAAATGCAGTAGGCGCACTTCACTCTGTAAATTGACACTCTGCTCATTTAGTCCGTGCCTACACATTGGCTACCCGTTGTATATTCTACCAATTCTTGTAGGCGAGTGGTAGGTCACCCCTTTGAAGTACAAACTGGTTGCGGGGCATTTCTGGAGAGCGCACAAGAGGACAAGGGCTTCTCGTTCCACAGACCTCTCGCTCCATAGTCCAAGGTGTCCATAGTCCAAGGTCACGGTAGGTATCGCGCTGATTAAGTGAGAGGAACGGTTGTTCCGGTTCCTCTTCCTGTTGTTCTGTCTTCAAGGTGACAGCTGCGCGTCCCACTGTGTCCGTCGAAGGTTGTGTCTCCTCATACGTTTTCAGGAGGTTGATGTGGAACAGACTGGTGCGGGTGCCCAGATCAACAACATAGTCGACTTCACTACGTTTTTCCAATACAGTGAAGGGGCCTTTCCAGGTTAGAATTAGTTTGTTGTTATCGGAAGGTAACAATAACAACACCTTGTCTCCGGCGCAGAGCTGACGTGGCTTTGCTTTGCGATCGTAGTACTTCTTTTGTGTCAGCTTGGCTTTCAGCAGCTCCTCGTGAGCAATTCTGCACGTTTCTGGTAAACGTTCGCGAAGTTCCATAACATAACCATAGGTGGTCCTTGTTTCTGCATCAAGAGCGTCTCGTGTCCATATTTCCTTCTGTATGGCCATTGGACCTCTAATGTATCGACCATACAGTAGGTTAAAAGCAGAAAAGCCGAGACCGGACGGAGGCACCTCTCTATAAGCAAATAATAATGGCGCCAAGTAACTGTCCCAATTCTTTGGACTTTCCTGGCACATGCGCCGTATCATTTGCTTTAACGGGCCTATAAAGTGCTCAACACGGCCATTTGCCAAAGGGTGCTTTGGTATTGTAGGCAAATGCCGGAAGGACAATAGCCTGCTCAGTTTTTGCATCAAACTTGAAGTGAACGGTCGACCTCGGTCGCTCACGATTTCCCTTGGAATTCCCACACGCGAGAACATTTCCACCAACGCTTCTGCTATCCTCTCCGTCTCAATGCTTGGCAATGCAACGGCGTCAGGATAGCGTGTGGCGCAGTCCACCATTGTCAGGATATATCGGTTTACTTTTGCCGATGTCGGCGAGAGTGGCCCGATTATATCAATCGCCACACGTTGGAATGGCGTGTCAATCACTGGCATGTTCCCCAGGGGGACACGTCCGACTAGGTGCTTCGGAACAGTACGCTGGCAGATGTCACAAGAGCGCACAAATCGTGTCACCTCAGCCTGAACGCATGGCCAATAGAACTCTTCCAGTATCCTGTCAGTAGTGCGTTTAATACCTTGGTGGCCTGCCAAAACTCCTTCGTGCGCCACCTTAAGGACGAACTGGCGCAGGCTTTGGGGGACAACCAGCTGGTCTACTTCCTTCCTCGTCAGAGATCTGTAGCGTCGGTAAAGAATACCTTTGGTCAAAACAAATTCTACGTTTTCTGATCGCTTTGTCGTTGCCTTCCCGATCAACGAAAAACAACCCTCCAAGGTATGGTCGGCTCGCTGCAACTCTTCCAGAACTTGTGGACTCACATCTAGTGCGTTCGAAGCAGCAGGTAACTTCGTTTCCTTGGTTCCCCTTGTTGTAGCTGCGCTCCAGGTCGCCCTATCTTGGGACACACTGTGGTGTCGAACAGGCTCCTCTGCTGGTGCCGACTCTTTATGCTCTCTTGAAACACCCGACGGGTCACGTGACATGTCAGAACCAGTGGGGTGAAGCACCCCATTGATGTTCCCAAGAACAACGTCATAGAGTGGCTTTTCCATGCAGAGCGCCAGCGTCGTTCCTCGGAAGAAAGGAGAGTCTACGTAGACCTTCGCTTCTGGAAGCTGCTTAGACGAACCGTCCAGAAGGTAAACAGTACGCATGTTACCGGTGAAATTCTTTTCCGGTACCAGTGAACGCCTGACGACCGCAGTATTGCAACCGGAATCTCTCAGCAGCGTCACCGGATGTCCATCGAGATATCCGGTTGCCGTCGGCATCTCTTGCGTCATAAGACCAAGACAAATATATTTTCCATCAGATGGGCTTGATTTCTCTTCTGTTTTGATGGTAGAAGCCGGGTATTCGTCATTCCTGGTGGCAGACATCCGGTCGCAGTCAGAAATAGCACTTGCCGCCTCCTTGTTTCTGCTCTTTGTGTTTGGGCACTCGTCAGCTTTATGGCCATGCTTCCTGCATTTCCAGCAAGACGAGGACTTCGGTTCTTTTGACCGCGTCCAACAATCTGCAGCACGGTGTCCTTGCTTGCCACATAGAAATCACCGAACTTTTTTTCTTTTTCAGCCTCTCTTTCACAGTTCTTGCTCTGCATGGCTGATTTACTAGCTTCTCTTGCATCTTTTCCTCTTGCTAGGTTTGACAGGCCTTGCGCTTCCAAATAATGGTCAGCGGCTTCGGCTAGCTTGTCGAGGTCACGGCATCCTCGCTCTTTCAGGAAGATGGCGAGCCTCTCGTCGCAGCATAACAAAAACTGTTCCGATACAATCTTGTCTCGTAATGCCTCATACGTTTTCTCTGTTTTCGCCATCTGCTGCCAATGATCAAAGTAGCCGAGCAGTCGACCAGCAAACTGCCGGCCTGTCTCGGAATTCTCTGGTTTAACCTCGCGAAACTTTTGGCGGTATCCTTCTTCGGTATACCGGAACCTTTGCAATAAAGTTTGCTTCAGCTTTTGGTAGTCTGTGGCATCCTCCGCAGACATGCGTCCGACCACGCTCAAAGCTTCGCCTGACAGGCACAAGCTTAATGATAGCGCCCACTTGTCGCTTGGCCATCCCTGGCTGGTGGCTACCCGCTCGAAGCGTTGTATGTACGCATCGAGTTCGTCGCGGCCCTCGTTGTAGGGTGGAATAAGCTTGTGGGGACTTCTAAATGCTTCACCGCTGTTGTCCCCGCGTTCTCTAACGGTTTCGACCGTTCCAGCCGCGTGCTCTGCAAGACGACATCTAGTCTCTAACAGAGTTCGTTCCGCCGTCAGTCGAGCGATCTCTTGTTCATGCGCGACTCGCGCTGCTTCCCTGTCCTCGGCTCGTTTGTCGCGCTCTCGGTTGTGCTGCTCGTCAATCCACTCTCTTAGTTCTTTGCCTGACAAGCCACGCTCCTTGCCTATCGGAATAAACTTCTCCCAGTCCATTTCCGACCACTGCACACAAGCGAAGTGCGGCTCTTACGGATGGAAATCGAGCTTAGTCCTTGTCGCGGACGCCAAAAATTGTGATGTTTGGGACTATTCGGCACTTTTGCTAGTGCGCAGTGATGCGGAAGAAATACAGAGAGTCGTTTTGGAGCATTTATCAAAATGGAAAAGAACCCTAAAAATATATATACAGAGATAGCTGATGATCTGCGTAACGGCAGTCAGTGTGTCCACACACGCACAGCACACGAGTATAAACGGGCTGTGACAGTCCCGTGTTTCGAGGCTCACGCTTCCGTCGTCCAAGGCGCTGCGGATTCACCCGTGCTCGAGCCGACTGCGACGACGACACGTTCAGGCCCCGTCCAGCACGGTTCTCGGGCTCGGCACGCTCAGCAGCAGCAACGGCAGCAGGCAGGGAACGCCTTGTACAGCACGACCTCGGTGGCCAGCTCGTACGCCGCTCGCAATCCACGTGCGGCGGTCGCACGTGAGGACCGCGTCTAGCACAGCAACATCTGTGCCAGACGAATGCTGCTGGGCACAGCTCAGGTGCAGCAGCTCAGGGACCGGCGGCACTCGGGTCAGCCAGCGCCTCGAGCACTGGCAGCAGGAGCCCTGTTTCCTCGGACGCCCTCGTCCACGCCCGGCTCCGCGATCCTCTGCGCCTTGCCACGGACGTCTCGCGAGGCAGGTCCTCTCGCTTCGTTCGCCTCAGGAGCTCCGAACTGCTGCCCGCCTGGCTCGAACACTGCGAGCTCGTTTCGTGCCGCCGTGCTCGTGCACCCGTTTGCTTCTTCTTCCTGGAGCTTGGGTGGCCGCTCCGATCTTTTAGCGGCACCTCGTGGCACTTACATATGACGCCAAGTATGAAGGCCCCTACCGTATTGTCGAACGCACATCTCCCGTCAACTACGTGATCGAACCAGTTGAACCTTCTGTGGATATGCGCCGTCGTGGACGCGACACTGTCAACGTCGAGCGCCTCAAGCCCTACTATGACCCTGTCATAGTGACCAGCTGTTAGGTCGCCCGACGGCTCCCTCTTCGATCCCGGGGGTGATTGTAGCTAAGAATACAAACGCCATAGCGGGTCACGCTCTCCAGCCCTTTCTAGTGGGTCGATCCCTCCTGACCTTTCCTCGAGAAACGCCGCTCGTGCTGAGAGCTCCGACCTTCAAACAACGGACGGCTCAAACGGCTGGTGTCTAGTAAACGCCTTTACAAGATGTTTAATTATGCATTGCTTTCTTTGGAAAAAATCGATGAAATTTGTGTTTGCTAAGTGAAAGTTCCGGCAATAAAGAAAAAAAAATAGCGCAGTGTTTATGACGACTGTCTTGGGACCCTGGTTCTAATCCCGCCTCGCCATGGAATTTCATTTCGTTTTATTTATTTCTCTCGCTCTGTCTGTCTTTCTTTCTCTATGTGCACCTCCTCTCCTCCTTTGCTCTGCTTTCACTATCTCCCAACTCGGCGATGCTGCGCACGACAACGAGACCAACCTAGGCAGGCTTTAACAGCTCCACTGTAAAAAAAAGTAAAAAACAAGGGGCCTCAGGGACTACTTTTGGCCCCATCTCCTACACCATAAAACCATGGTCAGACTCCGTGATGTAAGGGGGCAGCAAGTTGTGATGAGGACCGTACATCCATGCTGGGAGTCCCAGGGCACTTTTGCAGTAGGTGAGCTGTGTTGATACGCTATTCTGGGCCATAACTCATTGGACAGGGCAGCCCTTGTAATGTTCTCTATCATCTCAAACACGTGCAGATGATACCGCCTGATATGCCCATGGTCGTATGCACTGTGCTGCTATAGCCCTATCCGGAATAGACGCCGCTACATACAGGGCTTCGTTTGCTCGCACGTGAACTTACACTTGCACAGTGGAACTCAACGGAATTTACTAACGCTCGTCTCCTCAACTTAGATCGGAATCTACAGCTCAGTCTTCCGTCAGGAATATATAGAGCTGAGGAGACGCTTCTGTGCTGCTTGCGGCTTCGCGTCGTCTTCACAAATGCCCAGTCATTTAGGATCGGAATGGCCAACAGCCCTATATGCGACAACTGTATATCTGCGAGGAAACAATCGCCCACCTTCTCTGTGAGTGTCCCCGCTTCAGTGCACTCAGAAAAAACTTTCAAGAGTGTGAGATGGACTTCATAAACGGTCTTTGTCAGAGGAAAGAGTCCTGAGCAATGGCCAAGACCATCCTCAGCACAGAAGGCTTTGAAAGCGTTGTTACGCTTCTTGTGGGGAACTGGTCTGAGACACAGACTTTAAGCAGTGCCGTGTTCTCAATTTTGTGTGGTCTTCTTTTACACTTCTTTTCTACATCTCTTTTATATTCCCAGCACAGGGTAGCCAGCCGGAGTGAGAACTGGCTAACCTCCCGGTCTTTCCGTCTATTCCTCCTTCCTTTCCTTCAAACACGTCGATGACACCATCTGTCGAGTGTGTTAGGTGAAAGCGCTACCCCAAGTAGAAGGCATCGCAGAGTCACCTGTTCTTTTCTGTTCAGTCCGGATGGCAAAGCAACAGTGCACGGTAAGTATAAACTGCGTGCGTTCCGTCGCTATTGTTCCGGTACCGCCTGAAGCGAAACTTGGTGATCAATTTTCATTCATTAGAGAGTTATAGCGGCGATGATTAGAGATGGGTCGCTCAGGAGCGAGCCGGATCTTGTGAGCGGCTCTTTTTAAAGAACGAGTGAGCGGTCGTTCAGTAAAAATGAGCGGCGGTTCTTTTGGAGAAAGGGAGCCGGTTCTCTCACGTTCAGAGAGCCGCGCCGATGCGTTCCGTCAGAGCTGGGTCTTCTGCTGGGTGCGACTTCCGCGCCATCTATTAGCGGTAGGAGAAAGCAACTGCCCTCCCGCCCTTCCTCACAAGAGCACGGTGGAAGAATATTTAGGTGTTGACACTGCGCGCAAGCGAGCGTCCAGATTATGTTCGGCCGCGCGCGGGCGCACCGAGTAGCTCTGCTGCGAGCAGATAGAGGGCGCCGCGGCCAGCGGGCCCAATGACAATGATGACTCCTGGTTGTCTGCAAATAGACAACCAGGAGTCATCAGAAAGGAAGTGAGAGAAATAGAGACCGTGAATTGGATGCAAAGAATGGAAACAAAAAGGACAATGGAGATTTACAAGAATGAGAAGAAAGAAATTAGAAGGGAAAATCTGTACGATAACACAAAGGGCAGTGCCTTGCTATTTGAGGCTCGAGCCGGTTGCCTAAGGACGAAAACATATCGGAACAAATATTCGGAACTAGATGAGACATGTGCATGCTGCAGTAAAGATCCAGAAACCACTCAGCACATCCTGATGGAATGCGACGGGATCCACCCAGCGAGAGCCGTAGGTAACGTGCAACTCCCAGAAGCGCTTGGTTTCAAAGTGGAAGGAAACATAAACAGATCAGCCGTAGAGATCAGCAAGAGACGATTGGAGTACTGGTGGAAAAAAAGCAGGGAAAAGATGGATACGACCTGATCTCTTAAAATCATAGGCAGCGGCACAAGGTAAATTTTTAAAAAAGAAAAATAATAATGAGAGGTATACAAAAATGCTAGATAAAGAACATGTATAGTATACCTCATTAAATCAAGCAGGCTAGGTGACTATTTGTCGCCGCCCCTTTTCAAAGGGGATGCCAATAAATCATCATCATCATCAACCAGCTTAGCGGCGCCGGCGGCTTGGCATTCCTCTGCCTCCGCTAAATTTGCGTTCGTAGTGGAGTGAGTAAATCTCCAAGCGCGAAAAAAAATCGTTATTTCTCATTAAAGTGAAAAGTGTACCAGGCTTCGCTAACATGAAGGTTCCTTGTGCAGGGCGTGGATGACGTGAACACGGATCAATCGGGCAGCACTCAAAGCTCACTGAAGTTACCCTCGCGCGCGCAATTTGTTTCGTCCGGTCTAGCCGTTCATCCAAGCATAAAAAATGAAAGTGTTAGCCCACGTTCTACCCCTCGATCAGAAGAAAATAGTGACTGCACCAGAAAATGTATTTCATGCTTATCGTTGCTTCCATTCACACTCAGAAAACCGTTCAATCATCGTTGTGCGAATTCAATGTGGCCGCGATATAAATTAAGAAACGAAACGGCGCAATCTTCCGATATGCAATGCACTAGAGCAAAGTGGCTGTTCATGGCTAGAACTTAAGATGAGAATGCACATCAGCTATGTAAAAACTCTTTCAAATGGGAATTTATTAGGCGGGACGAAGGCAGGCGTCCATCTTGAATTAGAGCATCACTACCACAGTTTACTGTTGAAATCTGAGCAAATGCCTTTTTTATTCCAATTCCACTTAACATAGACCATGTATATTATTCATTGGGCTTTCGTCCATTGAGGACTGAGTGACTCTTGCAGGATCTAAAAAAAAAAGAGGTAACTTTTTTTTCTTCTTAAATTGCATATGAGCATGTGCCAATGTAAGCGTGTTTGACAATGCATGCTACAGCCTGTCCACAAATACACTTACACCCACCACACAATAATCCCATACACTTTTTTTTTGCATAGACACAATACGAAAAAACTTGTGCATGAAGCAGCTCGATAATTTTAATAGGTGATAACCATCCCAGAAGCTTGCGGTCTCATACACTCCCACAATGGAAAAATGTATAAAAACATGCAAGCGTGTAATATACACCGCACGCTCATTGTAAACAAAATTCAGTAGCCATGGTGGAACAAATTTGAAAATCAGGCACACATCTGCACAGAAAACAGCAGTATTTTACATAGTGCACAAATATTTCAAAATATGCAAATGTCACGTAGCTGGACATAACCATAGTAATGTTGTTGCCGTCCCTGGGAGATACTCGGTTATTTTTTTACATTTCGCCTAATTAGATAATTAGTCGTATTTATTGATCAACTTCTCAATTATTATAATTAGATTAAAAGTGTCAATGAGAAAATTGTAGAGCAACATCAAAGACTCCCGATACAGCTTTGTATTGCTCAATACGCGCTACGTAGAAGTGTTTTTCCGAGCATGAAAGAAGCTCACGAGTACACGCAAAGTGCCTCGAGCGGCCAGTCGCGCGTCAATATTGCTGGATTCGCGGGTTTCGTTCACGCTCGGAAAACACTTTTATGTATCACGTATTGAGCAACAGAAAGTTATATTGGTAGTTTTTCACGCTGCTGTACAATTCTCGTGTTCATGCTTTTTATCCAATTATAGCATTAAAAGAGTTGATAAATCAATTATGAAAATAATTATGTAATTAAGCGGAATAAAAAAATAATCTGAGTATCTCCAAGCGACGGCAGACAACATTACCTTGGTTCTGTCTAGCTACGTGACATTTACATATTTTCCAATCTTGGTGCATGATAGTAAACCACCCAGTATATCTTTTACATGCAGCAAAATTTACACAAACTACTGCGGCACACAGGAGGTTCTCTCTTCCGCAGCGGCTTTCGAGGTTTATTTGACCGTGTGAGGTTCTTTGGACAGTTTGGAAATAAGGTGGGAATCCTTCTATCGAGCGCTCCGCGTAATATTGCCACGTGTCTAGCGCGGCGATGACGACGGCATAAGACACGTCGGCACTTATGAAAAACATAGCAAGAAGAAGAAGCAGTGACTAGCGCGCGCTATTTTAAAACCGTCCGTTCTTGTTACTGCTTCTGCCGACAAGTGCGTTTCGTTTGGCCCTCGAGCTTTCGACGTCGTGACAATATGACATCGATATCGTATCCTCTGAAAAATGGCTGGTGCAGACATGGTCGGTAGGCGTTAGAGTTCGGTCTGCCCTCAGATTTGCACGGCGCCACTGCTCTAGACGACTGCTGTCGGACGGCGCTTTGAATAAAGGCACACGCTCCGCAGAAGTCGGGTATCCAGAATTGCAGTTCGGAACGAAGCACTTTCTATCCATTTCAAACGCCCCTCAGAAGGCCGCTGCCACCTTCGTCGAGAGCCCGTGGCGACAATTCCCAAGCATAAGCTCATGAAACGAACGCGAACAAAAATCGTGCCTTCAAAACAGCACAACCGCACATGCAAGCAGGAAGACGAAGCAGCCGCCGAGGCTGGGACCGCATACCGCAGCGCCCTCTACGACGGCGCCAAACCAGCTGCAACCAAGCCGAACATAATCTGGACGCGAGCGAGCGGCGCTTTCGCGCGCGTTGGGGGGAGAGTGTCAGCACCTCTCCTTATTCTTACACCGTGCACAAGAGTCGCCTTCACCCCCTCGCCTTCGGCTGAAGAACGAAAGAACCGCAGCTCACTTAGTGAACCACCGCTCTCTCGCACTGCAATAAGAGCGGCCCGAAAGATCCGGCTCGCTCCGGAGCGCTCGAAAGCCAGCCGCTCTTTTCGCCTCGGCTCCCTTGCTCTTCAAAAGACCCGGCTCGCTCTTGAGCGCTCAGGAGCGGGCCGCTCTTTCAAAGACCGAGGGAGCCGTGGTTCAGTAAGTGAGCGGCGGTCCTTTCGGTGTGAGAAAGCCGGTTCTCTCTCCTTGAATGAGCCGTGCCGAACCCGTCCGTCAGAGCTGGGTCTTCTGCTGGGTTTCGATGTTTTTGTAGCGTTAGCTACACTGGCCTAGCCAAGCCCGTTTCGCGCGGCACATCAAGAGCCGTGCTGCGCATGCGCAAGGATCAGTGATGTCACACGGCTTGCGCACCGGAGCCACCGGAGCCGGCACCTCTCGCGCACTCCGCCGCCGCCGCGCGCGACTCACCGCCGCCGGTCTGCGCATTCCAGAGGAGTGACGTCGTAGCCGTGGTAGACGCACTGGCGCCGGCGCGCGCTCGCTGTGCAGTCGCCGTCTGACACTGCGCTGGAGCCGCTGCGCTTCTGACTGGCGTTTGCCAGTGTGGTATAGCCATGGAGAAGGAGAGCGCAAATGCTGCTCAACAGCGCAGAAGACGGAGAAGCTTGACTCATAAGAATAATCTTATCTTAAGATTAATCTTAAGAATAAGTTAAGAATAATCAGCTGAACCTTTGCTAACGCTACGTATATACTGGCCTTGCCGAGCTAAGCCACCGCAACTTTTTCGATTTCTGACCGACGAATGGAGGTCAGTGTGGGCCGACTCGTGCTACTGGTATACTCGCTCAGAGTGTGTGGTGTGCGCAGCCGTCCTCTTGCTTTTTTGTGCGTCTTATGGTGCAGCACCCGATGCCACCGAGGGGTGAAGTAAAGAAGTCTTAATTGGCAAAGGATGGTACCGTTCGTTGCCTGCTGCTGTTCGAACGATGTCGCACGACTCTCACCGATCGCACATCGTGCGCTTGTCCAATAATACTTCGGAGATGGTCTTCCGTGTCTTTAAAGGGCCCCTAAACAACCTCAGATATTTTTTTAACATTTCAAGTAAACGCGCATCGAGTTCAGAATGCCGTCACGATCCACGATGCCAAACGCTGCAACGCTACGCGCCGCGGGAGCGCCACACCTACAAAAAAAAATGCCGTTCTCCTTTCGTCGCCTTTCCGGTATCCCCAGCGGTCGTCAGGATGTCAGCAGGGAGAATCTGGTGATGCCAACTGCGGAAACGATGTCCATTGGTCGAGCAAGAATCTACGACTTCCGGTTAGTCTGCTAGCAGGTACGCGCGCTTTCTGCTCTTCCTCGTCGTGTTGCTCGTTTGTGCGCCCTTGCGAATCGGTATAATTACAGCCCGCAACGCAAGTGCCAAATCGTTCGCGTTCCAACAGAGTCGTGCTTAGCGGTCTGATTAGCTGCGCGAACAGACTGCGACAGTGTTGGCCTTTCCAGACGTGCGCGCAACACATGGTCTATAGCGGTACGCTTCGCATAACACGGGCTGGCACCGCAGCAACAGCGGGTAGCCGAGAAGCGCTGCGTCCGCGTTACCGGCACGGTAACTCATCGCACGCCGTTTGCCATTCGCGGGCCGCCGTTCGACAGCGGTTCTTGCTCGCGAACGGCGAGATTTCCTTGCCGTACGTAGAGAGGATGAGACCGGGACTCATATTTGCGGCAGATTCACCGCCGCTGATCGCTCGACGGCGCCGATATCGTCGCTAGGCCTTTTCTGGTTCCCTTCAAAGCTAAAACGGACGGCGCTTTGAAATGAAATACCGACGCTCACAAGCCGCGATATTTTCTTATCGTTGTTATCGCTCTTCGCAATACTTGTACACAAAGAAGAAAAATACGCTGATTTAGCGGCGCCGTCGGCTGCGATGCGAGCACAGCCGAGCCCGTCCTCTCCTGGCTGCAGCTGATGTTTTCGTTGCCGGTGGCGGAGGCGCGCAGGTTCGCGGTCGTCGATTGGGCCATTGATGGTGCAGCGGGCGGGGCGCCGGCCGAACTGCCGTCTACTTTGGACACCTCTCGCGCGGCAGACGTTCTACGGCACTGACGGACGGTTCGCCGTCGGTATATATGTGCCGCTAGCGTGGACGTGACCGGAAGTATGCAGTGTATTGAGAAGCGCGTTGGCGATGACGTATGTCACGTGACCTTTCGAGAAGCACTCGGCGAGGAGGGGAGACCAGCCGATGAAGAGAGTAGCGAAGGAAAGAGCGAAATGAGCGAGGGCCGTTTTTCGATCATCAAACGTGTGTAACTCCTCCATTACGGCACCATTTCGAAAAATTCTCGCGGCTACGTGTTCGTTGTAGACTCGTGCAAAACTGCAACACCACAACTAAATTTCGACCTGTGGGTGGTTTAGGGGCCCTTTAACGACAAGAGGTGAACGTACAGTTCACGTCCTGGTCTTCATTTGTGCTAATTAGTGTAGTCATGAAAATGTAACCCATGACATCCACTTCAGTGCATTTTCTGAGCGTATATCATTAGCACGTCAATAAAACGAGGCCAATGATCTGTTGTGTTGTAATAGAACTTCATTTCTTTTTTTTTTCTTTTTTTTTCCTGGTGTATGATGGCATGATCGCCAGTATCGCGCGTGCACTCAAGAGAAAAAAAAACAAAAAAAAAACGAGAGGTACGTGCGACAGTTTTGTGGATCTTTCGTATGATTTTTGTATTGTACTTCAAGAAATTATTTTTACATTCATTTTGCATGGCGTTACAGCTTACTCATATTATAGTGAACGTACGTATGTGAATAAATGAATAAAGTTGAAAAATAATGACCAACAATTTTGTGTTCTTAGTTTGACAAAAGTTGATTTTAAAGTAGCACAAAAACAGACGACTTCTGTAATGAGGATGAAGTTAAATATTTTTTTTTCTGAAAAAAGTACGTCGCATTCTGCCTGTCACAGTATCATAAGCATTTTATCCCCAGTTTCAGAAAAGAAAGCTTCATTACAACTAAAAATTCACGCTTTTAAAATATGTAAAATATTCTCTAAATTTAGCGAAAATACCAATAACACGGTTATTAAATTATGCATATATCGTTTTTTTTCAAAGCCACATAACTATAGAATATGCATAACACAGGTTACACGCTTAAGTGAGCCGGTGAGCCGTTCAAATGAACCGGTTCATTTCAGTGAGCTGAGCCGTTCCGAGCCGCTCACTGAAGTGAGCCGTTTTGCCCATCTCTAGAGCGGATTTACGGGCCAGGAGGCTTGGCGGGCGAGCGGAGACGGCAGCGGAGCGCTGCACGAAAGGACGAGGTTTAGCTGAACAATCTCTCTCTCTCTGTCGAGGTGAGTAAGACCTGAGCGCTTTGCTGCGCCACCTGTCGAACAAGTTTGGAATTACTGTGCAAATATAATTGCGCTGGCTTCAGGTTCTCGATCGCGTTCATCAATTTGAAATCGTCGCCTAACGGCCTCGTTGCTGAAACCTATCGCAGGATACAGAGGTCCTCTTCAGTGAAAAACACCTGCGAAGCTTCTTGATTCTTTTATTTCGATAGCAATTGTATGGGCACTCAAAGCGGATTTCTGCCGTCGCCATGACTGACTGACTGACTGACGGACGGACGGACGGACGGACGGACGGACGGACGGACGGACGGACGGACGGACGGACGGACGGACGGACGGACGGACGGACGGACGGACGGACGGACGGACGGACGGACGGACGGACGGACGGACGGACGGACGGACGGACGGACGGACGGACGGACGGACGGACGGACGGACGGACGGACGGACGGACGGACGGACGGACGGACGGACGGACGGACAGGACGGACAGACAGACAGACAGACAGACAGACAGACAGACAGACAGACAGACAGACAGACAGACAGACAGACAGACAGACAGACAGACAGACAGACAGACAGACAGACAGACAGACAGACAGACAGACAGACAGACAGACAGACAGACAGACAGACAGACAGACAGACAGACAGACAGACAGACAGACAGACAGACAGACAGACAGACAGACAGACAGACAGACAGACAGACAGACAGACAGACAGACAGACAGACAGACAGACAGACAGACAGACAGACAGACAGACAGACAGACAGACAGCGAACTTTTATTTTTGTCCTGAGAAGTCGATGAGTGTCCCCGTTAAGGGGCATCGTCTGCGGGCCGCACCCACGATGGAGCCGGGAGGTTGAGTCTCTCGGCGATCTCGCGGGCTCTCTGGACAGCCCTGAGCTGCTCTTCCTTGGCGGAGCTGCTGACGAGCCGGAGCCAGTCTTCTTCCGAAGAGGGAAATACTGAGCCCCCGCGCAAATCTAGGCACTGCCAGAGCATGTGTTCAAGAGTGCACCTGGGATGTCGGCAGCGCGGACAGCCGGATCGGTGCCTTCTATAAATTTTGAATAAATAAATGGAGACGGATACGTCTCCGTCTGCAGCATTGGCAGAGAGATTGCCTGTGGTCTGTTTAGGGGTGGGTGTGGAAGCGGAAACTTCCGAAGCCCCAGTTGATAGTGCTTGCAGATTTCGTTAAAAGTGAGGAGAGGGTCCCTTTGCCACTGCCCTCCCCCGGCGTCCAATAGGCCACTTCCGGGGCGGCGAGTGAGGGCTCGCGCCTGGGAGTGTGCAAGTTCGTTGGCGTTCGGCACGGCTTCATGAGCATCGCAGCCCATGTGACCGGGGAACCAGATTAAGTGCTTTTTGCCTGTCCAAGTTGCAGCAGAGAGAACGCGAGCAACTTCCTTGCATAACGAACCTTTCATGAATGCTCTGGCGGCAGTTCGCGAGTCTGTGAAGATAGTGGAACGATTCGTGGTGCCCATGGCGATGGCTGCAGCCACCTGTTAGACTTTGCCGGTGTTCGTATTTTTAAGCGTAAGTGAGATTTCGTATAACATCGAACGGCGATGAAATCGTCACCGCGCACCGTATGCTGTATATGCGAGTGAAAGCGCGCGAGGGACGCACGCTTTCACGGGGAGCGATGGCATGGCGGAGAGCAAACGCGCGTTCTGCGCCGTGCTCCCTGATTGGCTTCAGAATGAAGCGTCTCTTTCCCCCTTTACAGTCACCATAATTATACAGCAAACGCGACTTCCGTCGCGCGAAAGGAAGTGGGGGAACGGGAGGGAGGGAGAGGAGGCGACGTTTAGCTGCGGCACCAAATGCGTATTCACATAAAAAAATGACAGCAGATCCACGAGGTGAATGATGATGAGTGGGCGAAGCTCCAGAGGGAATCATCGGATCTCCCGCTTAAGGGGACGCTAGCACAAACGCGTTAGAAACGTGCAGTACTCTCTAGTAAGGGGGAGCGGCCACAGCGTCTTACGCAGCCATTTACACATGCCGGAACGTGCACCGCGTCGGCGTCGACAACAGTTCTGCGCGTTGCTGGTGCTGCTGCATGTCCAAGTTTATACAGGTGATAAAACTACCATCCTTACACCTTATAGCTCGCTACTAATTTGCTATCGCAATTGATGCTTCGCCTTTCGGATGAAACTGCGACATTTTTTTTTTGCCTGCAGGCGAGCCACCGCCGCTTTTGAAGATGACGCCGACGACATGCCGCTGTTCATGCGAGTGGTCACCATGTTTGTTTCGCAAAAATGTCCTCTGCGCGCGTTCCGCTTGGAAGACGAAACGTGCGGAGCGAGAGGCGCGCTCCGGTCCGCTTTTCATGGCTGCTCTGACGTCACGAGAGGCGGTCGTGAACTTTTGCGAGCATGCAGCATGTATGCGGTGACCGCACAAACATGGCGCTGGTTCGAAGCGAAGCGAAGCGAAGCGAAGCGCGAGGCCTAGGCACCTAGGCTGCTGTGGCAGGTTGTTTTTTGTGGTTTTTGTGATCATTACAAGAGTTAACTAGCACTCGCAGAGATAGTCGTCGAACGCAGAAATCCGCTGTACCCTGCCTGACCTCTTCAGTACGTGCAATCGCCAAAGGCAGCAGACGGAAATGTGTTGTGTTAACGCGAGGGTCGGAAGCAATTAAACCAGCGATTTCGTGTGTCTTGGGCCATATTTCACGTGTGCAGTACCAGCAGTACAAACGCGAATGCCATCACGTACACGTGCATTCTAAGCATGACACATGTTCAGTACGCACCACAAGGAAAAGAGTGAGATCGCCCACCTCAGCGTATGGTGTGCCTAGGTGTTGTGTGTGCGCGCTTCATCGCTGCGGAGATCGTACGTGTATGTGCATTGTGCTGTGCTGGTTTGTGTTTATGAAGTTACGATACGACCTGTAGCGATGCGCTTTACTGTCACGTCATCGCAGCCATTCGTAATGTGCTGTTTGTGCCTTGCTTCATGTGAGCTGTTTTGGGGGCTACGATGCGCCTTGGTGACCGCGAACACGTACACGTTTCAGTGCTGGGGTTCTTTACGAAGTGAAGGGTACTGTTACGTATACGGGAAATGTGTCGCAGTGTTGCTAGGCGTATAAGTGTTCGTTTTATGCGATGTGCATATGCAGAAGTATTGCTGGTCGTTTGTGCTCAAACCAGCTTTCCTTGCTTTGTACACGTGTTGTTTGTTTCCAGAGTTGTCTCTGCACATTTTACTCTTTACGAAGAGGGGAGGCTAGGGAACAGCTTAAAAGTTATATCACTATTCCACGAAATGAAATTATTAATTTCGTGCTAGGTGTCATGTGCTGTAATGTAAACAATGCAAATGTGCCGCATGCTATTTTTTGCGGATGTGACGACACTGCAACGCACCTTCTTTGCCACTGCCCAACCTTTGCTGAACAATGCTGAACAATGTTCTTTGCGAGTTATACACCATCTCAGTAGTTCCTTGCTGCACTGGGGCAGCTGCAGGGCTTCTTAGCCAATAAGAAGGCTGAATTCCCCTCAAGACGCGTTCATCCGCGCTGCGTCAGCTGCTCAGCGTCTGCTTGCCATCCTTTCGATACATCTGCCACTGTTGGATCAGTGACGCAACAAATGTTCCTGTGCTGTATCTATAGGCTGCGCTTCCATGAATGCTGTTACGGGGCTTCACTTCATCGACACGCTTTCTGAGCAGTTCAATGCAGCCTCCTTAGCCAGTTTTAGTAAAAGCAAACGCCCTCATAAATGTTCACAGGCACCGCGCCATCTGCTCAGCGTCTATTTGGCGATTGCTCACCACTGTCATCACGTAGCGTACTAGAGCGGAGTAGGAATTAATGATGCAGTGAACAATGAGGCCTTCGTAGCGTTCTGCATCGCCAATGCATCACCATCGCTACTGCCGTGGTGCCATCTGCTAAATAGAAATCGAACCACTTTTACTGTCTGTGTAGTCCTAGCAGTGTCAAAGAAAACAGCTGATCTCAATGAGAACAAAAAAGAATACCTAATGCTTTTTCCTCAGTATGGAATGAGACTAGGCAGTGCTGAATTTTACCATTTATTTGCTGCTGTAAGGGCGTAAAAGTGTAAATTTGGATTGAAGCAGGTGATCCGGGCTACATGGGCGGCGTCATGTTGCTGCGTAATCACGGCTAGGGCGGCTACTAATGTTACCAGTGCTAACCGACACAGTAATTCACAGTATAAGATGGGCATACGTTTACTGCCTAACATCTCTGAATCTATTGTGAACGTCACCATGTAGCCTGCACCGAGGGATAACGGAAAGCTAGGCAACATGAGAGACCTAAGGCGTGGAATTGACGAGGGAACTATATTCAGCTTCATGTACTTTCGCAACGATCCACCTCCTTACATTAATTATCTGCCACCATGTCAACAAACTCATTGCAGTTCAACTTGTCCATAAAACATGGATGTATTATGCCATTGTCATGATCTAAATAAAAAAATTGAAGAAAGGTGCACCAGGTGTTTTGCAAAAAAAAAGAGAGAAGGAGGTGAGCCCTCGCTTCTTATATGGGAGTAGGCAAGGGAGAAAGGTCCTTTCCTTGCTGGTCGAGCAAAGATAGAATGCCTCTGTACACGAAGAGCAGGTGACCTCCACGTACTACAAATTCTGTGCTTCTATTTCGGCTGCTACTATACCATTTTAAATAATTCTTGTGGTAGAATACTCCTTGTGGGAAGACTATTTACAACTTTCATAGTATAACTAAAATTTTCCATATGGCCCTGGCAAATCGGTCCTCTTAAATTGCTGAGGGGCCCATCGAAGGGTTGTACAAATTAGATGAGTCGTTTCTATGTACACTTCACATTGACAAACTTTGCAAAATCCTTAGCAAGGCTTGTTACATTCTGCTCAAGTGCCGAAATGGTTTTCATACAGAAACCCTTCTAGAAATTTATTTCAGCTTGTTCCACCGCCATCTATGGTACTGTGTTACATTTCGGGGCCATTCATACATTGTGCCATTTATAAAACTTCAAAACAGGGCTGTCCGCTTTACGACTTCCTCATATTTCAATGAACACACGACGCTGCTCTTTCAGCAGGTACACATTTTACCATTTCCCTCATTATTAAAATTAGAAACTCTTGTAATGGTTAATAGCATCGTTACCGACTACCCACTCCCTGCTACTAACTTTACCGAATCAGTACACTGTACACGCAGTGCACTAAAACGAAATTTTCTGGTTTCAAAGGCCTGTAATGGTATATGGTAAACGGAGAATTTGAAGTGTTGGAGTAATCGAGAGGAACGTTCAGCCTACAGAAGCTAATTTTCAGAGATAATTAAAACTGCATTTTCCTGATCTTCTTTCATATGTTTATTAATACATTCACCGCTTCCTTTTTCTTTTTTCTGGTGCATTTTCCTTTAGATTTAAATGTTCAATGATGCCGTTTGCATTTTTAAGATTATTTGTATTGTATTCTCTACTCCACTGTTTAAGTACAAGTGTCTGTGCTAAATTAATTGCTTTGCTTCCTCTACATAGTTTTCTTATCGATCGCGACTAGCCTTGAGCTAGGGATCCCAATGTATTTGTTCACATTATGTTTTACTCTGTATTGTACGCAAGAAATAAAGTTCAATTCAAGAAAACATTTTTCTCACAGGGCCCCCTGGCCTGGAGCTGCAGTCCCCTTAGCCGATAGGTTAATCCGGCCTCGGTCGTAACTAGTATCATGAATGCAAGTTTTGGCTCTCCATTTCTTTTATCCGGTTGACATTGATGTGAACAGCAGAAATTCTAAAATTCATTACATGCAGAAAACAGCTTTAAAAGATCAAAAGGCGCAAGTAACTTGTGTCCTCAAGAACCTAAACCTTGGTTGGGGTTCGCTGGAATGAAAGCAGTTTAGGTACTTTAGTCTGAAACCATATTTTGCTGACTGCTGTGTTTATCATAGATGGGAAGTGGGCTTTGTGACAGAAAGCCGGTGTTCACATACAATAAAGTACTGCAATCCTGCTCAAAAGTTTTCTAGGTGTATCGTGCAAAATCACAATTATGTACAGGAATGACATTACAGTTTTCATAACTTCAAGCAACGGTTCATTACAGATGGGGTACACATGCTTGGTCACATAAGCATGATGCTCAGTGCAAGTGTGCCCGGTGCAAGCTTGACATATAAATGTCAAGATACAAGTGGCATGGTGACATACTGGGAATCAATGCTTGTTATTTATTCCCAAATTATCAGTTGTACAATACTTGTGCCCAGTTACAATGACGTATCTCTGAATCACAGATGTCACATCCTATCTTCCCTGTGAAATACTTTGCCGCATGAAATGGAAATCTCATTGACATAATCAGTTATGAATTTTGCAGAAGTGTTATGCTGTTTCTTGCAGTCTTGTCTTTCACGAGTACTTCCATAATGTGGGAAAGGGTACCTTGACATTCTAAAAGTTATGTATATAAGAGAACATAACTATTATTTTTTTCCTGATCAGAGGAGGCTCTCGTGTCATTATATTAATTGAACTTCAACAATGAATACGCGACAGGTACTTGCATGTGAACAAGCTCCCAAAGGCAAGCACGTTGATGTAAGTATCTTTCATTCATATTGGCAACAAAACTTTCCATTAGACTTTTTATTCGCGTGTGAAAGGTCACCACACATCTCTTGATGTAGCAGATTGATCTTTTATGCTAGAAGTCTGTGCTGTTTTCCTTGCAACGAGTAGTTTTACATATGTCTACGGCACGTAGGTCCTTCAACGATTTTTCTTTTTTTTCTACAACTTTGATGTTTTCTTGGGAACAATATATTGCACGTTTTTAAAGCTAGCCATTCAGCCGCCATTCTTTCTTGGAAAGCTTCTTTGCCAACCGGGCACGTCCTTAGTTAACCTCCCTACCTTTCCCTCTTCGCTTCTCTCTCTCTTCTTTGCAGGCAGACTCTAAAGTTGTTGATAGACTATTTATGTCGATTTTTACATAAAAATAACAGTCTTAGATTTAAAACTTATCTTTTGTACTCAATATTTAGCTCTCTTTTTGCACTAGTTAAGGTGTGGTAGCTAATTATATGGAAATAAATATTGCTACTACAGGTACGTGTGTCGTCGTATGACTATTGAATATTTGATACATACTATTTTATTTAATTCGTATTTGGCAAAATTTACGTTAGCCCATCTCTACTTCGTGCTTCTTGTACAATGCACAAAGAGGCACCCAAGTGGTAGAGGTGCTTTAGGAAGTCTCATTTTGCGGCATGTAATAGTGGCAAAAAGCAGCTTCTCACAGGGAACGTATTTGTAGTGTCTTGTGTATTGTTCTTCTGCCGTATGTATTCTGAATTGATAATTGTATCACAGACAGAGATACAAGATCTCAATGGAACAGAAATTTATGTGATACACATGAACTCGCACCCTGTTCAGCTGGCTTCTAAAGTTCTGCTGATTGTGGCCAGCCTATAGTATCTATAGAGGCATGTCACCGATGTGGTATGAGGGTATGTGTGCAGTGCTACTGTCAAGCCAGCTATCGTTATCACAGCAATGCATTGAGTAAGGTTATTGCATAATTATTATAAAAATACAGCATTATCCCAGGTTTTAAATGTGAGAAAATGTTTGGTGCACTTCACCAAGCATACAAACAACCTATAATGTGACTACATACCATGTGCTATTTTGTATTTCCAAAGTATTTACAAAATGGGTAAGGTGGCAGTGAGACTCCTTGGGGAAGCAACACCTAAGTCGGACTGATGGTATGGCGTGACCATATAATTTCTTCATTGCTTGGTTTAAAATATCATGGTGGGTTACAACCTATGAAATGCCACACCTGCAAGGCTGAACATCCATCCTTACTTTTCAGCGGCTTAAGTAATGATAAACACTTACGCTTTCAAGCACATATTGGTAACAAATATACACCACCTTCATTTCAGAGGAATGGGACGAGGTGATTGTGCATAGCCATGCTATTGTACCATGCATGCAGGAATACAGGAGAGCCTGGGGGCTAACACATGTTAATAGAGTCAACAAGTAGCTGTGATTTGTTAGGTTAATTTACTCAACAGAGAATGCTGCAATAAGGTTTGTGCAACTGCAAGCAAAACGAGAACGAGTGAAATATTACTTGTGATATATGGATTTGTATGGTACATGTGAATCCGGACCCGATTTGCCACTGCGCATTTTTTTTCTCATAGAAAAATTTGATGTTCAGCCCAGAGGCTGAGTCACTGTCGCTTCTTAACTACACATTTCTGTGTTCTGTCTCACAGTGCTCATGGGGATATCTGCCTTTGTTTGACTACTTATGGAGTGACCGGATGATGATAGAAGACGTCCACATTGCAGATTTACGCAGAACATACTGTGCATTCGTAACAAAGCACCACCCAAGAAACAATCTGTTGGTTATGAAAATAACCAAATGGGAACAATCATTGCCTTACTTTCTTGTGCTGCTCTGCACATAGTGCTAATGAACTGTTGTCTATAATGCAGACGATCTGTTCTTTCATTAGAGGTTGGCGCAAGTTGCTCTGACAGAATGAACATGCATTCATTGCCTACAAGCTGCAGCATGTTGGAATTGGTGTGACAGCAGGCATGGCAAACGTTCTGTTCTACTTGTGTCTTGCGCACCATATGATCCAGCATTTGATTTCATTGTCACGTACCTGTTTAAGCAGATACTGATTACGAAACAGAAATATAAAACCGTTTACTACCTCAACCACTTCCCATGCGAGACCAATGCACTCATTCCAAAGCTTAGTCAATTGATAATCTTGGTTTCCTTTGAGTTGAAATACCGGTACTGTGCATCTGTTCATGTTAGTCTATGCGGTTATCGTTTTTTTATGTGGCTGTGCATTGGGTAGCTAAGTTGTCATATGTGAATAACATTTGGTCCGCGGCCAACTCAATCAAACAATTTGAGAAGTTTGCTATAGCTCACTGACTTCATGCATCCTGTGCAAGATTATTTTTAATCTAGGAAAAAGAATGAAAAGAGAAGGCGTGCATGGATAATGTTGACAGCAGCAAACAGTCTCAAGGCGACCGTCCTTGATTGTCTCCAATGCTGAGAGAGGAAGCATGCCTGTATGCACTTTGACAACAGGCTGTACATTGTTTAAATGCAGAATGAGGTATGGCTAAGTAGTGAAGGGGCAGCAGATCGCCCAACCAGGTCTTCTTGCATGGGCATTGCTTCTTTGTGTGCCCCCGTAAACCTCTGGCATCGTTTAAGGCATGAATGAGATAATACTACTTCTACTTGCGGGGACGTTTTCTCGCACCAACAAGAATTGTACACATTATGTGTTTTCACACCTAATGAGGTGTCTTTTCAGCAATCTGAATTATTTTTTTTGTTTTTATACAAACATTCTGCTCTTGAAAACATATCTCATAAGCATATCTGCATAAGGTCACTATGGTACAGACGTATCACTTTTATGTCTGTCATAATCAATTTTGATCAATTGCTTAAGACGTACTGGTGGAGTAGTGGGTTAGTCATGATGGAATATGGCGGCGCACTTCAAAACAACGAGAGAGAGAAAAAACATTTCTAATGAGGTTGGCTTGATTTGCTGTAGTGGTTCCCTCTTCATTGGAACCCATTCAGCATCTCGGCTGCGACCGCCCTCTCAACCGAAATGATCTGGTCCGAGAGGCGGGAGCTGGACAGAAGCGTCTCCCACTGCTCCTGAGAGTGGAGGGTAGGGGGTAGAGGATGCAAGTCTGGATTTTGTTTGCAATCTATGACAACGTGCCGGAGTGTTCCTAGCTGTTCGCAGGACGTACATTGTTCGTCATATTGAGTAGTAAATATGAGATAAAGCCTCTTTGGGTGCGGGAACGTGTTCGTTTGCAGCAATCTGAGTGTTGTCTCTTGCGTCTTGGTTAGCTGTAGATGCCGTGGTGGGTGTTTTCTGCGGTTGAGTCTGTAGTGTTGAGTGATTTCTAGGTATGTTGTCAATCTAGTGAGCTCTTCTGTGTCCTCCGGGGCCTGGTCGATAAGTTGTCGGGCCTTGGAGTGGACGAGTTCATTGCCCTCCGGGGAGGCGTGAGGGGGGTGTCCACACTATTTCAACATTTCTTTATGGCAGCTTGGCTGTTAATATGCGTTGAGTCGTTCGTGCCACCCAGCACGACGTAAAGCTCCTGCACACTTCTTGCGAAACAGTTATAGTAGCTGTTGCCGTAATTTGTGTGAGTGCTAATGCCACGGCTAGTTCCTCTGCTTCCTGTGTTGGCATCTGGCATCGTGGCGTTTACGAGGAGACCCGTCTTCGTCGTCACCACGACGGCTTTGGCTCTTCTGCCACGGTATGCGGCTGCATCTGTGTAGACCACCTCCTGGAGGGACCCGTAAGTCCTGCCGAGGGCCTTCGTTCTTGCTTCGCGCCACCCTTGGTGGTGGGCAGGGTGCATATTTTTCGGTAAGGGATGGATGATGACGTGACGTCGCCAATCTTCTTGAAGCCGTTTGGCTGGTTTAGCATCTGTTTAAGAACTTTCTGTCCTGTTCGGGTCATAGCCAGGCGAATTTTCTGACTGGAGAGGTGGCCCTCTATTAGTTCTTCATCTGTGTTATGAAGACCCATACGGAGAAGTCTGTCTGTAGACGTGCTCATAGGGAGACCAAGGGCTTGCTTTGTGGCTTTTCGAATGAGTTTGTTTTGTTTGTCTTTGTCCGTTTTCGTCAGTACCACGTACGGTACTGCATACGTCACCCTAGAGAGGATGAAGCATCTAACGATGTGGATAATGCCGTTCTCTTTCATGCCTCGGTGTCTGTTATTCTATGAACCATGTGTGAGACCTGCTGCGTCGCCTCGGAGAGGCGTTGGATCATCTGGTCGCATTTTGCATCAGCTTGTATCAGGAGTTCCTGGATTCTGAGGGTTTTCAAGGGCTTTATAACCTGTCCCTCTAGGATGACCTGTATGCTATCTTCATCCTTGGTACAACGCCGCCGGACCACAAGAAGCTCCGACTTCTGATGCCAGCAAACAAGTCGGCTCTCCTTTGCATATTTTCTACCATGTCCGGTGCCAATTGCATGGTGTCTTGCAGGCCTCCGAGTGAGTCCATACCCAACGATAGGGTCACATCATCTCTCTACAGTGCATGGCGTAGGAGCTCATGTGGCGTAGGGCGTGATGTTAAAGAGAAGCGGGAAGAGAACTGAGCCTTGAGGAGTGTCATTGTTTCCGAATGTGATGGGCTCAGATGCTATATGCCTGAGCTTGAGTATGGCTGTGCGGTGAGATAGAAAATCAACGACGTCATTGCATGTTCTCTCCCCGCTGCCTGTCTTGTTTACATTCCGAAGGATTGCCTCGTGTACCACGTTGTCGAATGCCCCCTTCATGTCTAGCGTGAGAATGGCCCGTGGTGAGTGGAATGTGGCAGGGTCGACGATCTCCTCCTTCAATTGAATTAGCACATCCTAGGTCCCAAGATTTCGTATAAAGCCAAACATGGTGTCTGGCATTTGCAGGGTCTCGTCCAGGTAATGTTGGAGGCGTTTGAGTACTACCTTTTCCATGACCATGCCTATGCATGATGTGAGGGATATTGGCCGCAGGTTGTCAATATGCGGGTACTTGCCCGGTTTCCGGAGAAAGCATACTTCGGCTGTTTTTCATTCTTGCGATAGCTTGCGTGGTGTACAAAAGTCATTGAAGTGGTCTAAAAGCGTCTCTAGGGCCTGATCTTCGAGGTTAGCTAAGAGTTCATTTGTAACCCGGTCGCGCCCGGGGGCTTTGCTTCGGCGGCTTATTTCATCAATAAAACAACGACGTAACACAGAAAGAACAAATACGGGCTCTGTGTAGCACTGCCATATTCTATCATGTAATCAATTGTACGCTTACTTTTAAGTTGGCAGCGACTAAAAAAAACGTGAGCAAGTAAATCAACAAGCCGTAGTTGAACGTTCACTAGCGTGGTCGGTGATGAGAAAAAGATACTTGTCTATCTACACAGCTGTATTCCGCGATAATAGAACAATCTGTATAGGAGTACGTTAATATACACGGTGTTCATTTTTAAGTTTTACGGAATTTTAAAAAATCACCTCTGGCAAGTAGCATAATTCTTAGTGCTGAGCTGGGTTATTCGAAGAGGCGGACATTAGGAGCACGAGAAATCGAAACACATATTCAACTATCTAACAAAAATGGACTAATAAACTTCTTAGTTAATTACTCTACGACAAATATTGCAATTTACGAATTATAGCCGGTGAGAAGGCAATACGCATCCACTTGAAATGAATTTCCAGGATGACAACAGTTTCGAGATATTATTTCCCAAAGTGTAGGACAAAATACATGGACGTTCCAGTTACTTTCGTGTTTTAATGTATAAAACAATAATTGGGTAAAAAAAGTAAGTGGAACAACAGCGCATTTTTACGGTGAGTTTGATGGCGCATATCTCAAACTGGTGTCATTATGGAAACTCATTCCAAGTCGATACGCCTGCAAGCTCACCGGCTACAATTCCTAAATTGCAATATGTGTCGTAAGGTAATTAACTAAGAAGTTCAATAGTGAGTTTTAGTTAATTAGTTAGTATGGGTTTCGATTCCTCACGCTACTAATGCCCGCCTCATGGAATAACCCAGCTCAATGATAAGATTTACGCTACCTGCCATAGGTGATTTCTAAAAAGTTGCTAAAACTTACAAATGAACACAGCGTACTACGCTGATGCTGCGACAGATACCTTGTTCATTGGCTTAAAAACGCGTCTGTTCGCGTGCACGCGTGGTCTTGCAAGCTTTCGCTAGCACACTTACAAAAAAATCCGCTGCCGCGCCACACACAACCGAGTATATAGCGATGTATGTTGTTACAACTTTATGCGGTAGTAATGAATTAAAAAAAAACTAAAATCAGGTAAGATCACTGCACAATGCTCCAATGGTGGGTCACCGTGCCAGCGCAACACATGCAGTCACAGAACGGAATGTGACAGTGCAAAAGTCACGTTTTCGACATGACGCGGAAGCCTTGAAACCACATCGACAAGCCAGTGTTGTCTGCTGTAGATGATAGTTGCCGACTTCGAACATCTTTGCCCAGCGTTTCGGTTGCCAGCTCTCAACAGATGTCGCGTCCCCAAATCGAAGTGCGGATGCCGGCGCATGCGAACCGCTCGAGCTAACTAATAAAAACATATAATAGGAAAACAAACGTATTAACAAAATATTGGCACGGGGCAAAATTTTGCTGGTCGCCAGCTCACAAAGGTTGCGAATGCGCTCCTGCATGTTGCCAGTCGCTGGTTACCTATTTTTCCAGCCAGAAGGCGCATGCGAACCGCACCGCTCGCGCGGTCCCCGTGTGAATCGAATTTTGTGCCCGGTTGCGCCGACCATCCGCAACCACTGAACCCCCCCCCCCCCCCGCGTGCGGTGCGGCTTGCGGCGATGGGCGGCTCGAGCGTGTACAGGCCTTAAACACACTGGCCAACCCAGTGTACCGCACATGCGAAGGGGCGTCACCGCTCGCCCGCTGGGCCCGTTGACCCGTAAACCCGCTCAGCTATAACTCAGGGTGCACTCGCACTGTAGTGTCAGTTGAATGCTGGATGTCGAGCGCGTGGGGGCCCATTCGTTTTCCGGCAGTGTTGTACGGAACGACGTTCCTGGAACTATTAGTTCCTTTTGGGAGCAAAGGACGAACGCAACTATTTTGTTAAGGGTTGGTGGAACTGTAACGGTAACTCGTTAGGTTTACTAAGGGAAGGCAAAGGGAATGGCGTTCCTTCTGGAAGCGTTCTACGCCATTGAACAGACGCACGCACGTACGCAGCACATCCTGCAGGGCGTATTGGCGACCGCCTGGGGCGCAAGCTACTACCGCTTACCTGTCACGAGACTATGGTGCATTTTTATTCGTAAGTTCTCCGTTACATACATATATCTATATATATATATATATATATATATATATTGACACGGGGTGTTCTTGTAAGTAAAGTCCTCAGGGCGTCTGACAGAAGAACAGGTAGACGGAGCAGTCTCAGCTGTTGTTGTTGTTGACGTGAGTGGTTGTGGCGCATACCCACATTGAGGGATTGTCCATGAATCAGGTGGCTATTTTCGGTGTATAAAAACATGGGAATTACCGATTTGAACGCTGGAACTTAGCTAGAAACCGATCGAGCGCGCACTACTATAGTTGATCCTCGTCCTCTTCCACACTTCACCGTGCCGGCGCCGTTAATCTCCCGTGCAATCCCTCCCCGCGCTAAAAGAAGCTATCCTGGCGATCTAGGAAAAAGACAGCATCGGCGGGTCGTAGCATGGTTTAAGCCGTGCTACATGAACTATGTCGCACCCTCGGCAACTGCGATCAGAAGACGGCTCGAGAGGCTCGATGACATAGTTCACGGGTGATGAGTGCTGCAGTACGCGGTAGGCACCATGGCAGTTTGACAGAATTTTAGTGGATTGGCCGGGAGGAGTGGCTGGGATCCGAAACAAAACAAGCATTCCGGGGGGATAGCGGGCACTAAGAGCGGATGCGTCATTGCATGATTTCTGGTGCCACTGATCTTGGGTGGTGAACGACCGGGCTAGTTGGCGACATTCTTCAGAATAAGCAGCCGCTTCTGAAACAGGCGTCACTTGAGAAGCGTCAGGACTGTAGGTGAGAATGGTGTCCATGAAGCAGGAAGGTTCTCGGCCATAAAGAAGAAACAAAGGCGAGAACCGGTCGGTAGTTTGCGAGGCAGAGTTATTGGCGTAAGTGACAAAAGCAAGAACTCCATCCCAATTGGAGAGATCGCCAGACACATACATCGCAAGCAGGTCGCAGAGCATTTGATTGAAACGTTCCTTCATGCCGTTAGTTTGAGGATTTGTCACAGCTGTCCCCGATTCGTCGTCGGCGCGAAGTCAATCGACGGGGTAGACAAGCTGGTTGGTCGTTCCGTACGCAAGCGAGCACAGTGAAAAGAGTCAGAGTCGGGAGTAAAGAAAAAAAAAACAAGATATTTATCCGCTGATAAATACACACAGATTAATAAAATACAATAATAAAAAAAACACAAGACAGACTAACGCACCTGAACTTAATCTAACACAATGATGAAAACAAATAAATACGAGCAATGAACAGTAGATATAAAAATGAAACAGTGCGAGGATCAAATACACGAGAATACACTTAACAGTTTTCAGTAAAACCAAGTTCAAGAGCAATCAAAGTTCAAAAGAAAACAAATGGTGTCATACGCATGGCCGGGCAGCAGCAGCAAGTCCATAAACCGTGGAAGTCGGTGCACAAAGCTTTCCCGAAGAATGCTGGCGGTCCGATCTTGTCGAGGTGGATGCGAATTGCCGAGCTGGGTTTCCCGGGAGTCTAGATCTGACGTCTTCTCTCAAGCAGGTTGAGCTAACTTGAGGCGAATTACCGTGAACTTCGTTGCAGACGCTGGTTTGACGTCTCGTACGCCAACTAGTTACTTGGAGCTCCGACGTGGCCAGGCGGCCCAGGCGATACTAGACGGCACTAGCGCCCCAACGGCTTCTCAGCAGCGCATCGGTTCTGCTTCTAGACTAATCAGCAGGGCCCAAAACCTGCGCTTAAATAGCCTCTCCTTTCCCTAGTTCCCTATGTAGGGAAACTGCCGCTATGTAGAGTTCTCCGAATCCACGGCTCTTTGCTCCCAACAATCTTGGCCGCGTCCCTTTCACCATGGACGAAGAACCGCAGATTCTCCTCTCTCCCAATGTCAAGGGCCAAGGTCGAACCCGGCATACCACGCCGACGTACACGCACACTTCTGGGTCCGTAATCGGCGTGTCGCGTGTGGAATCGAGATGGTACCCCGAGCGGCCACGACGCTTTTGACGCCCGTAATTCGGCGCGTCGATGTCGAGTAAATTATACGCTGCACAGTCAGGAGCCCACGTTTTTGACGCTCGTAATTCGGCGTGTCGTTAATCAGCGTCCAAACCATTCGAGAATATGCCGCTCCGTGACAGGATGGTAGGCGGAAGCGGTGTGGTCAACGATGTTGCACTCCTTTAGCAGGGCCTCGATGGCATTGCAGAGAAAGACGCGGCAATGGTCACTTAGTAATGCACGTGGTGCACCATGTCACAGAATGAGGTGGTGAAAAAGGAAGCAAGCGACGTCTTTCGCGATAGAATCCGGCAGCACAGATGTTTCGGCGCACCGTGTGAGGTGGTCTACGGCAACGATGATCCACCGGTTACCGTCAGGAGTGCTTGGAAGGGGGCCGCGAAGATCAATGCCAACATGGTCGAATGGTCTGGCAGGGTAGGGCAAAGGTTGTAGGGGACCTGCGGATCTTTGAGGAAGGGCCTTGCGGCGTTGACACGTAGCGCATGAACGGACGTGCTGGCGAACGAATATGTACATGTCTCGCCAGTAGAAACGAAGACAAACACGAGATTATATTTTGAAAACGCCAGCGGGGCCGCACTGCAGGTCATCGTGGAAAGCTGCGCAGATGTGTCAGTGCAGATGACGGGGAATAACGAGGAGCCTTCGACGGCCGGTCATGCCGGCATGCCGTGACGGCATGGCGGTCATGGTGAGCAGCAGCCAGCCGGAGTGATCAGCCCCGAGGCGTCCGGGCTCCAAGGCCTAGAGGTCCGCGGATTGCAAACTGGTGCCACGGGTGGAAAGGCGCTGTTTGCGCAGCCTTGGCCACTTGGCCACGAGCATATGAAAAGCGTTGTCGTCCACGCCTTTCATAATATGCCTTATCTTATCGGCTTCGGCCATGGCGCATTCACGCGCCGACAGAGGTCGATGACGTCCTCAATGTAGCTAGTGAAAGTCTCACCGCTTTGTTGAACTCGACCACACAAAAGGCTATTGTCCTGGAGATTATCGGCACCAGCACAGCGAAGTGTGGAAGAGGAAGACGGGTACCCCGCACCTCCACCAAATGCCATGGGACAGACAGACAATGAAATTTTATTGAGGTCCTGAGGGACTAGCCGGCGGAAACCCACTGGGGCCCCTGGCTCGCCGCTGGCTGCTCCCATGTCGGAATCGGGAGGCCAAGCCTCTCCGCTCTTTCACGGGCCCTCTGGACGGCCGTGGACTGGAGCTTGAGTTCCGTACTTGAGATGGCCTCGTCCCAGTCCTGTTCGCGGGTGAGTGACGTATCCCGTAACGCAGGACACTGCCAGAGCATATGTGCTAGAGTGCTAAACTCCTCCCCACAATCCGGGCACTGTGGGTCAATTTCTGTATTAATCCTGCTTAGGAAACCTCGCGAGGGATATGACCTCGTCTGAAGTATCCTAAGCGTGATCGATTGAGCTCTACATAGATGTGGGTGTGGAGGCGGGAAGCGCCTGCGTTCCTCTTTATAGTGGGAGACGATTTCATGAAATGTTAATAAGGGGTCGCTGTGGCCGAGCTCCTCCGGATCCAATGATCGATTACGCGATGTGATGCCACGGGATGTTCTTATATGTCCGCCGGGCGTCTGAGACAGAGCAGACTCAGCTGGAAACCAATCGAGCGCGCTCTATTATAGTTCGTCGTCTTCCTCTTCCACACTTCGCCGTGCCGGCGCCGATAACATCCAGTACAATCAATATATATTGCCACCAGCAGTTGTGGGTACAGTGCTAAGAGGCAGGCACGGACAAGAAGAAAGAAGTGCGCGTGCTTCTCCGCCCGCTCGATAGCCAGCCCCCAGCGCCGTGCTTTTCAGGAGACGCTACCCTCAATAAACGTCGCGTCGCCCGTTCTCTCACAAGGCACGTGACAAAGTGGTGGAGGTGCTTGGTATTCCTCACCCATGTCGCAGACCCCTTCTGGCAGTGGAACCACTACCCCCGTGCCAATCGATACGCCGGTCCACCGGGCCAGCCGCAGGATCCGGGGACTGCCTCCTGAAGACCCCGCAGCGCTTCAGACCATCTCAATCGGTATGGAAGGCGCCGCAGTGACGAACCTTTACACGCTTCAAAATCCACGCGTTCCAAAGTCGTTCCATGGCAAGGTCTTCGGAGACGTCGAAGACTGGATGGCCGACTTCGAGCGCGTGGCCGAATACAATGAATGGGACGACACAAATAAATTTCGAAGTGTCTACTTTTGCCTGGAAGACGGCGCGCTCACATGGTTCCAAAACCGTGAGCAGCAACTGACGTCGTGGCCTGAGTTCCGCCGTCAGTTACTAGACGCCTACGCCAGTGCTGATCGCCGCGAACGAGCCGAACGAGCAATCCAGGTCCGCGTTCAGCTTCCCAGCGAAAGTGTTACCACGTTCGTCGAAGATATGACGCGCCTCTTCAGACGAGCAGACTCGGAAATGACCGAGGACAAGAAGTTGCGTCACCTGATGCGAGGAGTGAAGGAGCAGCTCTTTGCTGGTCTTGTGCGGAGCCCTCCGATGACTGTCGCCGAATTTTTATCTGAAGCTGTAAGTATGGAGAAGATGCTGCAGCAACGATCGAATTTCTATGAGCGGCAAGTGAACGTGACATCCACCACCGATATTTTCACGGCCACCAGAAGCAACGATGACCACCTTCGCGAACTAATCCGCACTGTCGTGCGCGAAGAAATACAGAAGGCTTTCGGCACGTCACAAGCGGTGGTGAGCTCTATTGAGAGTGTCGTCAAAGATGAAGTTCACCAAGCGCTCCGGTCTACCTGTCCTCTTCCTTACACCGCACCTGCACCTACTGAACACCGCCGTGCGACCTACGCGGAAGCCCTGAGACTTCCTGCACCAACCCCGCTGTTAGTTCACGCGGCTCATCCGGTTACGCTTTCATCTGCACAACCGGTACCATACATCGCAGAACGACACGCGCCTCCAGCGTTTCCCTCCACCGCTCCTCCCGCTGTGGTTCCGCAGGAGCAACCGGTATATTACGCCGACGATCGACGCATGACCCCTGGGAAGTCGAATGTTTGGCGCACACCGGACCGTCGGCCTCTGTGCTTCCACTGCGGTGAGGCAGATCATTTGTACCGCCAGTGCCCATACCGACGTCTCGGGTTGCGGGTCTTTTCCACCTACTCACTGCCATCCCGACTTGGCCAACGACCTCGGGAGATAGAAGATTACCTTGCTCAACAACGCATGCCACCGTCTACCGGGCGACAGTCACGCTCGCCGTCACCACGGCGATTTTCACCACCGCCCCAGCGATATTCCGGCACACGATCACCAAGTCCCCGCCGGGAAAACTAACCACAGCGACCTTTGGGGGCGAGGCCGCTGACAGTCGACACGCTGAAGACCTCCGATCGACGCGAACGAGCGAGGACACCGATCCGACGTCAACTGCAGATGAACGGAATGACCGGCTTTCGCTCGACATACCGGTGGTGATCGACGGTTACGCGGTTAGCGCTTTAGTAGATACCGGTGCGGACTATTCCGTCTTAAGCGGGAAGCTGGCGACGTTGCTGAAGAAAGTAATTACCCCTTGGAATGACTCGCAGATTCGTACGGCTGGCGGTCATGTCGTTACTCGACTGGGAACCTGCACGACAAGAGTTCGGATTCGAGGATCGACATTCGTGGTGAGCTGCCTTGTCCTACGCGTATGCTCCCGTGACGTCATTCTCGGGGTTGATTTTCTCCAAGAATACGGCGCTGTTATTGACCTACGGGGAGGTGTAGTCACCTTCTCAGCAGACCGAGCACTCGACGGGTACGACCACAAGCGTCGAGACGACGCCCTTCGTGTCTCCACCGAATGTGTTACGCTTCCTCCGCGAACCAGTGTCCTAGTCGAAGTGATGTGCGGTGGAATGCGCGAAGGTGAAGTGGTCGCTGAAAGTAACTTATCGCATCTACTGATGCAAGGTGTTTGTGCTGCTAGAAGTGTGCTACAGCTTAGTGGTGGCCGTTCTCAGTTGCTTGTCACCAACTTCAGTAACGAGCATCGACACCTGTTCCACGGTACTTCGATAGCGTTTGCCGAGGAAATAGAGCACGTTGCTGAATGTTTTACCCCTGAACCAGTGAGGATGGCTGACAAGTCACTGGGCAACGTCGACATTAATCCACAGTTATCTCCAGACAAACAGGCGGCACTGCACGAGCTCTTGCTTGAATTCAGAGAATGCTTCGCAAGCTCATCTAAGGTACGCCAGACTTCAGTTACAAGGCACAGGATCATCACATGCGACGACGCACGCCCGATACGCCAGCAGCCCTACCGCGTGTCGGCAAAGGAACGTGAAGCGATTCGTACGCAAGTACAAGAGATGCTTGAAGACGGCGTAATCGAACCTTCTAACAGCTCATGGTCGTCCCCGGTCGTTCTTGTGAAAAAGAAAGACGGAACGCTACGCTTTTGCGTCGACTACCGGAAGCTCAACAACGTAACTAAAAAGGACGTGTACCCACTGCCGCGTATCGACGACTCGTTAGATAGACTGCGGCGTGCCCAGTACTTTTCGTCACTCGATTTGAAAAGTGGATACTGGCAGATCGATGTCGACGAACGAGACCGCGAGAAAACTGCCTTTGTGACTCCCGACGGCCTTTACGAATTTCGAGTCCTCCCTTTCGGTTTGTGTTCTGCCCCAGCAACCTTCCAGCGAATGATGGATACTGTCCTCGCTGGATTGAAGTGGCAGACTTGTCTTGTGTATCTTGACGACGTAGTTGTCTTTTCTGAAACATTTGAGCAACATCTTCATCGCCTGCGGCATGTGCTAGAAGCGCTCCGATCGGCTAATCTCACGCTTAAACCACAAAAGTGTCACTTCGGTTATGAAGAGCTCAAGTTTCTCGGACACGTCGTCAGCGCCAAAGGAGTTCGACTCGATCCCGACAAACTTGCCGCTGTAGCAGCTTTTCCTCCTCCTGCCGACAAGGAGGCCGTCCGACGCTTCCTGGGCTTGTGTGAGTATTATCGCCGCTTCATCGACAACTTTTCGAAGATTGCGGAACCCCTGACTCGCCTTACCAGGGATGACACGCCATTTGCCTGGACGCATGAGCAACAGGCGGCCTTCGCTGAACTACGACAACGCATGCAGTCAGCACCCGTCCTGGCTCATTTTGACGAAGAGGCTGACACCGAGGTGCATACTGACGCCTCGGTGTCGCGACCAGACATTGTCACAATCACGATCTGACACCGTACTTTGCACGTACGAACCTTTTCAAACACTCGTTTTTTCCGCGAACCATTAACGAATGGAATGCACTGCCTTCAGATGTTTTTCCAGAACGTGGCTTTCCTGACTTCGAAAAACACATGCATCTTTTCGTCTAAACGTCATTGTTGTTATTGCCATACTATATTATGTCAACGCGTTATCTGAATTGTGTTTTCTAACCCTTGTGTGCAGAAAACTGGATTGCGGTTAAACTGTTTGTGTACAAATTTCGATGTGTTTTCGTTACCCTTCTGTACATAAATCTGTTAATACATAGTTATGCAAATTTTTCTACACGTGTACATTTATCACCCTAGTTAGTGTATACTTGTCGTCCAGTAGCAATGTTTATTATAACCTTTTGTATAACTTGTTCATTTCTTTCAATATGTTCCCTTTTTGCCCCTCCTGCTTGGTCTTCGGACTGCAGTATGTAATAAATAAAATAAAAATAAAAATAAAAAAGTAACATCGGCCTTGGCGCAGTACTCGTCCAACGTCAAGACGGCCTTGAAAGAGTAATAGCTTATGCTAGCCGCTCGCTGTCCCGTGCGAACTACTCTACCACAGAAAAAGAGTGTCTCGGGGTCGTCTGGCCGATCACGAAGTTTCGCCCTTATCTCTACGGCCTTGCCTTTAAAGTGGTGACAGACCACCATGCTCTATGTTGGTTGGCGAACATACGCGACCCTTCAGGCCGACTGGCACGATGGAGCTTGCGGCTAGAGGAATTTGACGTCACTGTAGTTTATAAGTCTGGCCGCAAGCACGAAGACGCTGACACGTTGTCGCGTGCTCCCGCCGAATCTGTCAGTCGATAGCCAGAGGACGACGACGGTTTCCTGGGCGCCCTTACTACGTCGGACTTGGTCAAATGGCAGCGTGACGACGCTGAAATTCGACCTCTCATCGACCACTTCGAGGGCCGTCACACATCCATACCACGCCATCTACGTCGCGTCTTGACGTCCTTCTGTCTACGAGACAATCTTCTCTACAAGAAGAACTCCCGCCCGAATGACCGAGCCTACCTTCTAGTAGTTCCCAAAGACTTGCGGGACGATATTCTTTTCGCTTGCCATCTACATCTGGCCACCTCGGCTCCTCACGAACGCTTGCTAGAGTGCGCGAGATGTATTACTGGCCCGGGCTTGCGGCAAGCGTAAAACAGTATGTTAAAGGCTGCCGTGAATGTCAGCGACGAAAGTCACCACCTCTGAAGCCCGCCGGGTTATTGCAACCCATCGAACCACCTCATAAGCCATTCGACCAAGTCGGCTTGGACATCCTTGGGCCTTTTCCCCTGTCAACCGACGGCAACAAGTGGGTGATCGTCGCCACTGACTATTTAACCCGCTATGCCGAGACGGAGGCGCTCCCACGAGCCACGGCTTCTGAGGTAGCACAGTTCTTCATGTACCACATTGTATTGCGTCATGGTGCCCCATCCACTGTAATCACAGACAGAGGAACGGCATTCACGGCACAGCTCACGGACGAAATTTTTCAATTGAGCAACACCAGGCATCGAAAGACGACTGCTTACCATCCGCAGTCCAATGGACTTATGGAGCGATTAAACAAGACCATCACAGATATGATCTCTATGTACATCGACGTCCAGCACAAAACATGGGATCGCATCTTGCCTTACGTGACCTTCGCGTATAATACCGCCGTACAAGAGAGGACGCGGTTCGCACCATTTCGCCTCGTTTACGGCCGCGAAGTACAGACGATGCTGGACGCTATGCTTCCGTGTCACGACACCGAGCACCTAACGACTGACGCCGAAGAATTTGCTGAGCGCGCTGAGGAAGCCCGCCAGCTCGCGCGGCTGCACATCAGTGAGCAGCAACATGCAGATGCACGGCGCTATAACATCCGTCACCGGCAAGTGCGCTACAGTCCCGGAGACCAAGTGTGGGTGTGGACCCCTGTTCGCCGCCGTGGCCTTTGTGAAAAGTTAATTAGCCGGTATTTTAGCCCATACAAAGTGCTGCGCCGCATTAGTGACGTGAACTACGAAGTTGTTCCAGACAGTGCGGCGCAAACACGGCGTAGACGTGTTTGCCCTGACGTAGTTCACGTTGTGCGCATGAAACCATAAGTTGCGCGTTCGTGATTATTATTTTTTTATTCATCTTTCTACTTACGCTACTGTTTGCAACCTCTCTGTTTATTGAGACTGTTCCCGTCGCGCTTCCCCGCTGCTGTGCTTTTGTTTTTCCTCTAGCTGTGATTGTGTCCTTTGCACGAGCACCTGCCTTGCCCATGCTGTTTCCCCCTCCTTTTCTAACACCGCTTCTTGAGCATCGAGCCAATGCTCTTTCCGAGGAAGGGGGGAAATGCCACCAGCAGTAGTGGGTACAGTGCTAAGAGGCAGGCACGGACAAGAAGAAAGAAGTGCGCGTGCTTCTCCGCCCGCTCGGTAGCCAGCCCCCAGCGCCGTGCTTTTCAGGAGCCGCTACCCTCAATAAACGTCGCGTCGCCCGTTCTCTCACAAGGCACGTGACAATATAGCTTTATTAGATTTTTTTATTTAGAGATACCTCACAGGCCTACGAACAGGCATAGGGTGAGGGGGGCGTCTGTTACAATGGGTGAAAAGATAACGATGCGACAAGGAATCAAACATAGGCACAAGACGAAGAAACTTCCATATAACAAAAACCAGATATATTTTGTGGGAAAAAAGTTACATTATACATTACATAGTTCCAAAGGACTATATACATTGCATACTATTGAAACAGCGAAAAAGAAAAAGAAAAGTGAACAAAAATTAAACAACACAGGCATAACGCGTGACAATGCATTGAAAACGTAATCGGTTTGATAAAACTGCGATCAGTGTGAAGAAAAATGTTTCATCAAATTACAGCAAAAATCGCCACGGTTTGTGAGCGACGCAATGCTATCCGAAAGGCTGTTCCAGAAACGGATAGCGCGAGGTAGTGGTGAAAAGTTAAATGCTTGCGTCACGCCATATACGCGGGCATAGCTGAAATTATTGTGTAATCTGCGCGATGTGAAGACGTGGTGTTTCAAGCATGGTAGGGATAATCCGTCAGAGTGAATGAATTTATGGAATAATGACAGCAATGCAATATTACGGCGAGTACTCAACGACTGCGATGATACTTCGACTTTGATCTATATATATATACATACCCTTTGACCATATATATATTATGACTAGGCTTCAAGGTTGTCACGTGATGTTCCCTCCTTTTGTTTCTTTCCACCATGCCGACATGCGGGCCTGCGGCAGAGGAACGTTGACATCAGGATGGCAGCGCCACTCGAGGGCCTTCGCGGTGGATGGAAAATTTCTAGTTCTCACGTGACTCGCATTCGTCATGACCCTGTCGACAAATCCTGGTTTTCACTTCAAGGTGCCCGCCGGGGGCGCTGGTAAGCGCGAGGCGCCGGGACCGGCCACGTGCGGGAGGGATAGCTGATCTTTAAAGCGAAGCTTTATATGGCTAGGCGAAACGAAAAAGCGCCTGGTAGTCGCCTGTTCACAGAAAGGTATTATCAGCAGCATTGGCTCGAGCGTCGTCGTCTTCTTCCACAGCTGGCTGCGTTGCCGCTCATCATTCCAGCGTGAAATTTCACTTCTCTCCTGTCGTCGTAATGAGGAGGCCGCGTTTTCGGGAGTATGAGGCATTGCTTAAGGGGGTGTGAGCTATTCATTGGCTTCCGTAGCGGACAGATTTATTATTAAAGCAATTAAATTTCGAAGAGTCCTAAGGGGCAATTGCGGGCAAATGCTGCTAACCATGCACACCACCGAGCAAACTCCAGACATCGAGCGCGAGTGACAACGGTAGACTGCGGACATACCGTCAGTGACGTCGTTCGCTCCGTCGCAGCCGAACGTGTATGTAACCTCATAATTGAGAAATACATTAATGAACCCTCGAGATTAACCCAGTGACAAACACTGGGGCCACACGTTTCAGCTTCGCTGGGTAACCATCTTCACGGAGTGGAAGGGCCGACGAATTTTTTATCCTCAGGTAATGTGCTGCCGGTGATGTTCACATTATTGCAATATTCGCAGTTCGATTTGAGTTTTAAATTACACACTTTATTTCGCCTCAGGATTATCCGACACTATATTTTAGTTTTAATAAATCTATGTAACGTTAATGTAACGACACGTTCCAACGTTCCAAATGTAACGCGTTCCTTTAGCATTAAAGGAACTTCTAACGGGAACTTGTTTTAAGTTGGCGAAGGAACGAAGAACTAGCTTTCGTTTTTGCTTTAGAGGAACGTGTCCAACACTGGTTTGCGGTTATCGCAACGTGAAATCCATGCAATCTGAAAACAGGTCGTATTTTTATCGATTTCCCCAGCAACTCTTTGTATATGTATGTGTATAAATATAGTGTTCTGCACCTTCTTCAGTTCATTCAGTGCTTTTGACGACTCTTTTTATGCGTAATTGTCGACGATCTTCGTCATGCGCTCTCTTTATCGTTTCAAGTTTATCAAAAATCGCGTACAGCTTTGCTATCATCTTTGTATCATTTGCCGTCATGCACGTATACGCTTGTCATTCGCTTCAACAATTCATTTGCTTCAATCAGTGATTATAGCGTTAGTCATACATGTATTGTCGTCACCTGTAGACTCCATCTGAAATCTCCGAACGGGAGCTCGTTGGTGGTACTCATATTGCGGCTTTCGGTGCCGTGTGTGCCCTAATTGCTGACCAATTTATTGCATGCCTATTGCGATGGTCGCTGCCACAAGGCAGTCTGATCCGGTGTTGATTGCGCAGCATTCACGTAGTGTCCTAGTCTGCCAGCCTGCTTGGTGTGTTTCCCTCTGTGACACCTGTCGCGCGTGCGTTTGTCTACCAGCTCCTGCATTCTGCAGGATTTTCATTTGGCCATGTTGCCGAAGCAGTGAAAGAGGTCTTGTCCGTGGTAGGCCTGTCACTGCTCCAATGGCTTCTCTGCTGACATTTTCGCGTATTTTATGCTGGAGACATGTTGCATGCCATACGTTATCCTTGGATGGAAAACACCTCACCAGCGCTCGTCCAGTCTACTTGTTACCTTCTGTGTGAGTGTAAAGTCCACGCTGCAGACATGGATGCGAGCCTTTATCTAGTCTGTTTGCAGCCTCACGACGTGTGCCACCCAATCGTGCTGCTATCATTTGTATGAGGCGCGTAGTCTCTAGGGCCATTTTCCGCGATCGCTTAACCAAGAGTCCCGCTTTCGTGGGTACCAGGCTTTCACGGAAACCACGCTTTCGCGGGAACCAGGCGTCACAATTTCGTATTACGTTTGGCTGATTGCATTCTCCGAGACGTTCTCCATTAAGCGACAGTTGAATGTTTGCGAAAGGGGGTTGGTTTATGACACTCGTGTTGGCAATTTGCATGTATATTCCACGGAGAGCTTCAAGTCAAACTTTTAAACGGGCGGCCTGGGCTTCCTGGCGACAGTTCTGTTGTTCCATTGCGCTTGAAAAAATGCGCCGGACCGTCACGCCATCAGCATAAATTGTCACGGTGCTACGAGCAGAACGACCACCCAAAACGACAATCGTCAATGAGACGAAGACAACGCAGTGCTACTAGACTATACTATCCGCCAAACTGGCTGTACCCGTGCTAGTTTGTAAATAGAAAACACATTTTTGTTTGCCTCTAACCGTATCATTTCTTGCTGAGGTGTCAGGCTTCGGCGCAAGACGTAACTTCGCAGAGGATTTGTCCTCTGCCGTCCTGCCATGCCGACAGACGCCACTGATTCCAACGCGCCGACAGCGCCGCAACCTTCGGTCATCTTGTCCCTGCAGCGCAACCCTAGGACCTTTATTGGCACTGACATCAACGACGAATGACTTGGCACGTACGAGGGCGTCGCTGAGCAGAGCCGATGGGACCCCACAGTGATACTTTCAAACGTGCTTTTATATCTCAAGAGAACAGCTTGCATATGGTATAACACTCATGAAGACGACCTGAACAGCCGGGACATATTTGAGCAACAGCAACGGAATCTCTTCCGGCAGGTCAGTGGTCGCCAGAGCGCCGCTTCGCGAGAACTCTCCTTTCGGACTCAATTAGCTACCGAATACTACCTCACGTACATCCTCAATTTCTAACTCTTTGCCGCCGCGTCGATGTCAATATGTCCGAGGCTAACGTAGTATGTCAATCCCTGCAAGGCGCCGCAGATGATGTGTTTAAGTTGCTCGCTTACAAAGATTGCTTGACTCTGAACGAAATAATCCAAGAGTGCCGACGTTTTGAAAACACAGAGCTGTCGCATCACCCGATAGTTCGTGCGGCTTCCCAATGCCGCTTCAACGTTATAATGCGAAGACGGTAATTCGTCCCTTCAGCCATCCATAGCTGATAGCCTTGTGCGGATTGGGCGTCGCGAAATCCCGGTGGCATCGCTGTCTTGGTTTTTCGTCCGTCCTAATTATTCTCGACCGACCATCTCATTGATTCAGGCTGGTGTCCATGAATATTTGTAAAATTCAGGCATGCCACCGGTCTGTTCCTTGAGTCTTCCTTGCATTAGCCGTAGTGTTCTACTTTCTCGATCACGAATCTCACCTTCTTTTCACGCTTTCGGGATCCTGTCCAATGGCGAGCACCCGATGATAAGCCGACCTGCTTTCACTGCAGGGGCGTGGGACACATTGCCAGTTATTTTCGTTATCCTTTATCTTAGTCATAAATACCCGCTCAGGCAGAAAAGAGCCAAAGAAGCTTACTATGCTGACTACAAACTAAGAAAAATCACACCCTCGTGGGTGCATTAAATTTCGAAACACCCTTTTTGCACCAGCTTCGAGATATTATTTCCCGAAGTCTGGGACGAATACAAGTACGTTCTAGTTACTTTGTGCTTCAATGCATAAAAGAGCGTTTCGTTAAAAAGTAATTGGACGAACAGTGCATTTTTACGGCGAGTTTTATGGCGCATGTCTCCAAACTGGTGTAATTCTGGAAATGCATTCCAAGTGGATAGGCCTGACTAACTCACCAGCCACAATTTGTAAATTACAATATGTGCCGTGAAGTAATTATGTGGGAAGGTTTTTAGTGAATTCTGGTAATTTAAGTGAATATGTGTTTCGATATTTTGTGCAAGTAATTTCCGCCTCTAACAAATATGTTAACTGGAACAAGCGATTTTTAAAAATTTATTATAACTTAGAAATAATCACTGCGTATAGTGTCCTATTTCGTGTAAATATGACAATTTCTACCTTCTTCTTGGTCTCGCTGGAAAATTGGAGAACCTTTTAAGCATGACTAGAAACGGGCCGAAAACGAATCATCGACATCGCAAGAGGCAACAGGGTGACAAAAACAAGACGGAACAAGCGCTAACTTCCAAGTGACGATTTATTGGTAGGTATGAAATCTTTATAAATGACTAGAAAATATTAAACAAGAAAAGTTTAGAGCAAGAAACCAACGCCAGAATAAACGGAACGAACTCTTCGACTATGCCACGGATCTTCTTAAGAGAGAACAGGACTGACAAAGAAAAGCAAGAGTTATTCTTGGGTTGCTGTCGCCAACATTAACAGTGTTCCCTCTCTTTACTAAACAAAGCAGTGGTTAGGAGGACAGGATTCTCACGCTTCGTAGGCACCGACCTTGCCGAAAGTCACTGAACTGGCAGTATGTTCGACTCCTGAGATCTGAAGCGCAATCTACTTGATCACATGACGTCCAATAACGGGCTCAACTGCATGCTTCCAACCTCAATACCGTGAAATGCACCTAGGACTCTCTGTCCACGCGAGTGGACGATTATGCTAAAACGAACGAGTGTAACCGTCATAGCATATCAACAAAGATTATCCATTACGTGCCCCTTATTTTCGCAGCACATCAACAAGGTGCCTTGATGAGATTACCATCAACACCGGAGAAATCAGCTACGAAACTTGCATGACACATGAAAATAGGGGAACAAGGAGGGTTATGCTCCACGCTTCTAATTAGTACAGAAACCTTTCATGTATATCTGCAACAAGCAGCGCATGTTTAATGTGATCGATCTTTAAAAATACGCAAAAAGGGAAAACACTAGCGAAAACACTAAATCATCGTACACTGTTACAGTATTTCCTAAAGCTATATTAGCATTTCATTGGCGCTAAAAGTCGTTAATTTCAGGGAAAGATGAGCGCCGAATCGTTCTTGAATTTGACACTCAAGTAGCGGATCAGATGGTTTAAAAGAGGTGCAATGCTTTTCAAAGGGTCATTGCGCAACTATGGCGTTTTTTTAGAAAAAAAATGTAGAAGTTCACACTTTGATGTTTTGTTTACTTTCTCATAACATATGATTAATTTTGAAGTAGTAACAATTAACTAGATCACAAAAACCATGTGCACTGTCTAGTTGCATCATGTTCTAGCATATAGCGTAGTAGCAACTGCATCATCGTCACCGAGAATATGAAGATGGGGCGAGCATTCCGTACAGGCGATGAGCCCTTCTTGACCGTCTTTTATTGTGATATCTGACGTGAGAATTTGATTCATTATTGCAGCTAACCGCAACCTCATTTCTTAATGCTTCCGGCGTGAACTGCCTTCGTGGAGCCCCGTAAAAGGTCCCAAAGACTTTCAAAGCACAATGAAGAAGCCAGTCGGAGTCCTCGTTGTCGGCAACGAGTATTGTCACAGGTGTTCGAAACCACACGCAACCTAAGGTGGGTGTTGCAGAGCCTGACGGCAGCCGTCCGCCCCACGAGTTACAACGCAGGCGAAATCAAGAAAATGCACACAACATTCCAATAAAGCCACCAGGCAGCAGGGTAACCTCCGACAAACAGCTTGTAGGAAACAGGCAGTGGCTATCTCGGTCCACAAGAAAACGCTGGTGACAGCATCACCGTCCGGCCAGACATCTCGCGGCGCAGTGGGTGGTCGGCTTGTGCGCACCCTGATCGTGTGAGAAACGGCATCTCCGGAGGACAGAAAGAAAATAGAACACGAAATAACACACGCTTCTTGACACAAGCGGTAAAACAGCATAAATAGAAACACAGCTACGCAGACACATGGGGGGTCCTGGCTCTATCACTGGTCTGTTCGTTCTGCGTCCTATCTTTCTAAACCGGAATGACAAACTGGCTGCTGACTACACCGGCAGAAACTCAGTTTTTAACGCGACAGCGTTGAGGGCCCTGTGTCGCAAAAAATCCGGTGTTGGCGTACGGCATGAGGCGCCGACCATTTTGTGAGCGAAACGCATACCGAACCGCGCAGGCCATCCGCCGGGCACAGAGGCGTTGGTGAACTAATTGAATATCTCAAAGTAATACGCATCAGAAAAATTGAAAATTACGACTTAACCACAACCTTAGACATGAGAGCGTCAGAGTGTAATTTGAATATACGAGTAAACATATTTCTGTTACTTGGAAACTCAATACAAACCCCTTTCCAAGCGTTTCTACCACACTCCGCGCATCTGCGGTTGCGGCGCGCAGACGCGAAGGTAGAGAAAAAAAGAAAGCTGCAGTTGCCGGGAAGCGTGACAAACAGTCAGGGAATTTTTAATTCTATCGCGTTCCACTATTAAAGGCGAAGCTTAAGCGTCCTTGAAATCTTTAGTGGTTAGCCCGATGTCTTGGTGTCACCTACTGTCAACGCTGCCCCGACGGTTAGAACATCGGTTAGAACACACATGAGTGCGAGCGAAAACGTTTGCAGACTGCACAGTTCGACTGCAACCTAAAGCTTCCACCGTTACTCTCATAGATAATTACCACCTCTTCAAAATATGCTATTTCTGCAATAACGTAGGAAATTTGCTGGTACAAGAAGGGCACAGTGGTCATGACAGCACAATTTCGCAGTGCAATTTTTCTTCTCATCATAATGTTGCTACATCAAAAGAGCACACTTTAAATTATTCATGAATTTAAGGGTCTGAATTCCTATAAAATGAATATTTCCATTTACTCGTGAACGCCTTCGCAGTCTGCTAACTGGCACGTTTGCGAGTCCCGACGTCAAATGCTACTGCTCGCTCCTCGCGTCGTTAGCGTGTCGAAAAAGTTTACTGGCGGGCTAGTTGGTTGATACTCCCAGAAGAGTCGCGCTAGACAGCAGGACAAGACTGTAAAGGAGAGCACAAGCAGACCGAAAGGATTTAATTACTGCGCTGACTTTGTAGATACTCTTATTTCGACTTTAGCGCTGATTTTCTGTGCGAATGCTGAGGTTTCTTCACTTAAGCTGTATTGTTTTTCTAAGCACTTAGACAGTTGTCATGATAATGTCATCAAATCAATTGAAGTGAAAGAAAATCAAAGAATACTCAATTCCAAGGTATGTGAACTTACATCATGATTAACTGATCTTGAAGGCAAAGTTAACTGTCCCGAAAATATTCACGATGACTCAAATTTATTGCAGTTGGTGACTACAGCTCTTAGGAACGAGAATGCATCCACTAGCTCGGTTAGACGATCACGAAGACCGCGCTCGAGAGGACAATCTTATATTTTACGACATTAAAGACTCTTCTGCAGAGACGTGGAGAAGTGCGGAAGTAAATATGAGAGAATCGCTCGTGCAGACAGACTTGGGTCGTTTATCCCAAACAAATGTAGGCCCATAATCGCGCGGTTTTCCTCGTATACAGTGAGGTGAAGCATTTTGTCCCAGAAATCAAAACTTCGAGGCACAGACGTCTCTGTTGGAGATGATTTCTCAAAAGCCACCAGCACAACGAGAAAAAAACTGCTAGACTTTGCGAAGTCAAGTGGATGGCCATATACGTTGCGCCACAACAGGTTTATTATAAACAAAACGACTTACACCTATTTCCCTGTTACGGACAGAATTTGCGAACGTGAAGCAGGCAACGCGATGTTGACCAACCATACTCTTTCTGAGCCGCAGGCTGGTCCTTCACAGAAATACCTAAAAAATGCTTCCTCTCGAAATACTTCCGTCTTGTCATGCAATGTACGTAGCATAATGAATGAACATGATGCGCTATCGTCGCTGGTTGACGCCTGCTCAGCAGATATCGTTATTTTAACAGAAATATGGCTCTCGGCAAAAATAGATAGCTCAGAACTTTTAAACTGCAAAAGAAAAGTACAATTTTTACAGATGTGACCGTGTTACATGTACAGGCGGCGGTGTATTAATTGCAGTGAGTGATGGCTTCACTTCTTTCAATGTTCCCGTTTCATCACCATTAGAATTGGTCTGTGTGTGCATCCACGTCAATCACAAAGGCGCCATATTTTGTGACTGCTATCGCCCTCCGAGCACCCCACCAGGTGTTTCCCCTTGAGCTATAGGATGTTTTGCGCAAGTTACAAATAAGGTACGATGCAGCGCCCACTTTCTTTGCAGGAGACTTCAATTTCCCTACTATATGATGGAATGACCCTAACCCTGTCGTGAATAGCGGTTCCTCAGAATGTGAAGCCTTTATTAGCACCTTTGCTGATTTCAATCTTACGCAACTAGTCAAGCAACCTACCCGTACGACGTCTTCAAGCGCAACTATCCTAGATTTATTATTAACTTCTCACCCGTCAATGGTGCAATCAGTGTCACTTTTTCCAGGTGTAAGCGATCATGCTGCCAGACAGTTTGATTTATTAAATACTTCACCAAGTGGGCACAAAGCTGTAAAATTTATCAGAGATTATGCGAGATAAATACTGAGCTTGAAATTTTTCTGCATGACTTTGTATCATGCTTTCCAGATAGGTCTGTACACGAGAACTGGCTTCTCCACAAATCAAAAGTTTTCGAGCTTACTAACCGCTACGTACCGCTTCGCAGAATCAGCGTAAACAATCGCGCACCTTGGTTCACACCATCGCTGAAACGTTTGCGCAATAAGAAGCAGCGTCTCTTCAGAAAATCCATGTTATCAGCTGCGCCCGCACGCTGGACAGCATATCATGAGCGTACGCATGCTCTGTCACATGCTAAGCTTAACTTTTTTCAAAGAACGCTTCCGTCTTTGTTAATATCAAATCCAAGAAAATTCTAGCAAGCTGTAAACAGTGATGCTAAACAAACAGTCGAATTAACCACTGCCAGCGATGTTGCTGTCTCCAGGGATGAGTGTTGCTCTGTACTTAACGCTGTATTCTCGACGTCATTTGTTGATACAGAACCAATTTCATTTCCGGAAATTACTACACATAATTTTTTTCCTATGGACCCTCTCATTATATACTTCGATGGAATAAGCCACCTAATCCATAACATAAAGCTTTCTTCACCTGGTGCAGACAGTATAAACCCAAAGTTTCTCAAAGATACTGAAACCTACTCATCCATCATATTATCTATGATTTTTTGCAGTCCCTCGAACATGGTGTGCTCCCAAACGACTGGAAGATTGGCAAGGTGGTTCCCCTGCACAAAACCGGTAGCAAACATGATCCTGATAATCACATACCCATTTAATTGACATGTATACCTTGCAAACTCATGGAGCCTGCCATTTATTGTCACCTCGTAGAATTCTTGGAAACAAACTCTTTCTTCAGTGCACAGCAACACGGGTTTAGGAAAAACTATTCCTGCGAGACACAACTGTTGTATTTCACTAACTACTTATTCTCCGCTCTGGATCGTTTCTCTTTCATTGTCTGCATTTTCATAGATTTTGCGACAGCATTCGATTCGGTATGTCTTAAATTGCTACTATATAAACTACGCGTGCTGAATTTAGACCCTAACCTAACTAAATGGATAGAGTGTTTCTCGTCAGGACGCGCGCAATTCGTTACAGGTAATGAACATAACTCTGCCCCTAGTCCTGTCCGGAGGTCACAGGAGAAGGGGCAGAGTTATGGTCATTAACTGTAACGAATTGCGTGCGTTCTGAATTGCATTCATTGCCGTGATCACGGCAATGAATGCCCAGATGACCTTGTACCGTGTTGTACACGTTATTATGGTGCTCCCTGAGACGATCGTTTATGCACCTGCTGGTCTGTCCCACGTACTTTTTTCCACAGGAGAGAGCAATCATATAGACCACGCCAGTGGTGCAGGACACTAAACCATTCCTGTGTTTCACAGTACAACGACCACGCCTGGTTTGCGAACCAAACTTGCAAAGTTTCGATAGTTTTTCCGGAGCGGAAAAACTATCGGGACATGGCAGAAATCTGTCGTCATACTTTTGCAAAATAAGCTTAACCTACTAACCATTGACGACCCTTATCTGGTAAAGGACTCGGACGCTGTAATCGAGTTTTTAAAAGGAAAGAACAAGGGTCTCAGGACTTTTTCTATCGATTTGAAAGACCTGTATTATTCCCTCGCACACGACGAAATGCTAAAATATGTAGAAGGATGCATCGACAACTTTGGATCGATAGCATTCCAGAACGAGCAGGAGCTGCAGTCAGTGGGTTTTTAGAATTGTTGACATTTTACCTTAAATAAACCTTTTTCGCGTGGGAAGAGAGCCAGTACATTCAAAAAAGTGGAATTTGCATAGGTTCATGCCTTGCGCCTGTCCTCAGTGATACTTACCTCGCAAAAAAAGACCGCACTATTAAGAATTGTCTTGATATCTCCTTAGTCGCTAAAGTCTGGAGATATGTAGATGATATTTTAGTTCTTATCGAACGTCCAGAGGAGGTGTTTGAGCAGGCTGCAGCGAAAGTGTTAGATGTATTCAGGGAAAACCTGTATCCGTTCGAGCTGACGCATGAGCTACCTGAAAATAACTCTCTAAGGTTTTTGGACGTCAAGCTGTGCTTGTCCATTAGACACTTGTGCTGGTCCTTCGAACCGAGAAGCGGGAAACCGCTTCTCTCTCTTTCAAGTCAGCACGTTCTAAATTAGTTAAAAGAGGAATCATTAACGTGTACCTGGTCAATGCCCTCAGAAGGTCATGTCCGCATTCAATGCAAATAAGTTTTGATGCGCAGGTTGACCGCTTGTTATCTGCCAGATACACGAAGGCTTTATTATCAGCCGTCGCGGAAAAGCTTTGTAAGCAAATCAAGCTGGGTGTAAACAATCGAGCACCACGTCCGCCATTGGAAAAGAAAAAGCTTGCAGTACTTCCGTTTATACATGGTGTGTCCCGCAAACTGAAGAGAGTAGGGCAACGCGCTGGTTTTGCGGTGGGTTTTTCCGCTCCGGTAAAACTATTGAAAATTTCCAAGTTTGGTTCGCAAACCAGGCGTGGTCGTTGTACTGTGAAACACAGGAATGGTTTAGTGTCCTGCACCACTGGCGTGGTGTATGATTCCTGTCCCCTGGGGAAAAAAGTACGTGGGGCAGACCAGTTGGTGCATAAATGATCGTCTCAGGGAGCACCATAATAACGTGTACAACACGGTACAGGGCCATCTGGGCATTCATTGCCGTGGTCACGGCTGTAAGCCCTATTTTGACAAAAGCGAAGTGCTGGCTAGACACAATTCACAGCTGACACATGAAATCATTGACGCAGATTTCATCAGAAAATTTGATAGCTCGTGCGTCAGTTCACCTTCGATTGCACTTTCATCTCGGGAAATCGCATATCTTAACAACATTTGAATGACAAACAGCCAGTGTGCATTGTCAGCACGTGGCTATTATTATCATCATTTGAAATGATACTGCAGTGTTTTGCTAATTATTCACATGTTGCGCATGGTAGTGCCAATATATTTCTTCCTTCATACCCTCATGAATAAACTGTTGCAAGTCAGCGCTGTGTACGTGTCACTCTCTCGTGTCCGTGTCTTTTTTGCGCTCTGTTTTTTTTTCAATGACAGCAGTGATTCAGGACAGTTTAGATTGTTCATCTTCTTAACTACATTTCAAAGAATTAAGACCGGACTAGAGAACAAAAAACCACTTAGGTAGCCTCGATTTCTTCAAAGCATTGCACTGGTGAGTGCTACATTATATGTGTCAAAACTTTGTGGAGCCCGCTTCCTGGTTGTACTAGCTAGCTGTCTTATTTATTAGATGCTAGCTTATTTAGAATTCTTTACCTACTTAAGCCTATGGGCTTAGTTTATTTTGAATCTGCATTCTGAATTTATAGCAGTGTTATTGTATAAGTGATGTTTTGTCATTTTCGTATTTTGTCAAATTCAAAAAAAACCTTTTACCTCTCTACTTTAACGGTCTACACTAGAGATGGGTCGCTCAGGAGCGAGCCGGATCTTGTGAGTGGCTCTTTTTAAAGAGCGAGTGAGCGGTCGTTCAGTAAAAATAAGCGGCGATTCCTCTGGAGACAGGGAGCCGGTTCTCTCGCGTTCAGAGAGCCGTGCCGATGCGTTCCGTCAGAGCCGGGTCTTCTGCTGGGTGCGACTTCCGCGCCATCTATTAGCGGTACGAGAAAGCAACTGCCCTCCCGCCCTTCCTCGCAAGAGTCGACATCTATTAGCGGTACGAGAAAGCAACTGCCCTCCCGCCCTTCCTCACAAGAGCCGCCTTCACTCCCTCGCCTTTGGCTGAAGAACAAAAGAACCGCCGCACACTTACTGAACCTCCGCTCCCTCGCTCTTCAAAAGAGCGGCTCAAAAGATCCGGCTCGCTCCTGAGCCAGCCGCTCTTTTCGCCACGGCTCCCTCGCTCTTCAAAAGATCCGGCTCGCTCCTGAGCGCTCAGGATCCAGCCGCTTTTTTCGCCACGGCTCCGTCGCTCTTCAAAAGACCGGGTGCTCAGGAGCGGGCCACTCTTTTGAAGACCGAGGGAGCCGTCGTTCAGTAAGTGAGCGGCGGTTCTTTCGGAGTGAGGAAGCCGGTTCTCTCTCCTTGAATGAGCCGTGCCGAACTGTTCCGTCAGAGCTGGGTGTTCTGCTGGGTTTCGATGTTTTTCGATTTCTGACCGACGAATGGTGGCTGGTGTGGGCCGACTCGCGCTACTGGTACTCGCTCGCAGTGTGTGGTGTGCGCAGCAGTCCCCTTGGTTTTTTGTGCGTCTTATGGTGTGGCACCCGATGCCACCGAGGGGAGAAGTAAAGTTTTAATTTGGTAAAGGATGGTACCGTTCGTTGCCTGCTGCTGTTCGAACGATGTCGCATGACTCTCACCGATCGCACATCGTGCGCTGGTCCAATAACACTTCGAAGATGGTCTTCCGTGTCTTTAAAGGGCCCCTAAACCATCTCAGCTATTTTTTGAACATTTCAAGTAAACGCGCATCTAGTTCAGAATGCTGTCACGATCAACGATGCCAAACGCTGCAGCGCTACGCGCTGCGGGTGTGCCACACAAAAAAAAAATTTCCTTGCCGCACGTAGAGAGGATGAGACTGGGACTCATTTGTGCGGCAGATTCACCGCCGTTGATCGCTCGACGGCGCCAACATCGTCGCTAGGCCTTTTCTGGTTCCCTTCAAGGCTAAAACGGACGGCGCTTTGCAATGAAAAACCGACGCTCACAAGCAGCAATATTTTCTTATCGTTGTTATCGCTCTTCGCAATACTTGTACACAAAGAAGAAAAATACGCTGATATTAGCGGCGCCGTCGGCTGCGATGCGAGCACAGCCGATCCCGTCGTCTCCCGGCTGCAGCTGATGTTTTCGTTGCCGGTGGCGGAGGCGCGCAGGTTCGCGGTCGTCGATTGGGCCATTGATGGTGCAGCGGGCGGGGCGCCGGCCGAACTGCCGTCTACTTTGGACACCTTTCGCGCGGCAGGCGTTCTACGGCACTGGCGGACGGCTCGCCGTCGGTATATGTGCCGCTAGCGTGGACGTGACCGGAAGTATGCAGTGTATTGATAAGCGCGTTGGCGATGACGTATGTCACGTGACCTTTCGAGAAGCACTCGGCGAGGAGGGGAGACCAGCCGATGAAGAGAGCAGCGAAGGAAAGAGCGAAACGAGCGAGGGCCGTTTTTCGGTCATCAAACGCGTGTCACTCCGCTATTGCGGCGCCATTTCGAAAAATTCTCGCGGCTACGTGTTCGTTGTACACTCGTGCAAAACTGCAACACCACAACGGACGCGGAACCTAGCATGCGACAGCTTCGCTGTAACACAGTCGCTTCTATGTGCCTTCTCGGTGCGCCTCTTGCAAAAGCCGGGCCGGTATTTTGTAGCGATGCCTTTCCGGTAATAGACAGTTTTAGTTTAGCGTGGTTACCGGAATAGCGGGCGTACCGGAATAGCGGGATCGAAGTGCGCATGCGCAGAACGCTAACCGACCCATACCGTTTACCGTGCGCACGCTATTTCTCAGAGTTAACGTTACCGTGTTAGCGTGGTGTACGTACTGTACGTAAAACATGGCGGCGGTCCCGGTCGGCCGCTTCCAACTGAATTTGGCGTTGTTTTTGTAGAATTCACTTCGTTCGTAGCAAATGACTGCGTAAACGGCTTTTGCTTAGTTCATGCCGCTTCGCAGAGAGAGTGTTATGGCTAATCTTGAGGAATTTTCGAGATCGCTTCTCGTTTCGAACGCGCCTAAGCCTAACGAGAGAAATTTTTTCTGAGATGCGATCGCCATCTGTCGCTAAGGTCGGGAGATAGGCGCGACGATGGCATATGGCCTCTGAGATGAGAGGATTTCGGAGGCTATGGTAGACAGCTTGTACTGCTTGTCTGTTTCGTTGCAGATACACGGACATGTGAAGTAAAAATACAACGCGCTCCTGGCTTCCATTGCGCTGCCTATCGCACTTTCCCGACGCACACACACATAGAATTAGGTGCCCTGTGTATGCGAAATTCAAAGCGTAATGGAATAGCGTCCCGCACGTAAACCACGCTATCACGCTATACTAAAACTCTCTTTCTCCAAAGTTCGTTTGCGGAACGGTAACGCTATTTCCCGTAGCCCCGCTATTACGCTAACGCTAAACTAAAACTGTCTAATAATGGTTTCTCGCGCTTATCGCGCTTTGTCAGAGGTCAGCGCGATGGTCCGCTCGCGTTATCAACGGGATCAGCCGGCCGTGAGCGGTGGATGATAAGACTGGTATAGAATAAGTCATGAGGCATCGCTACAAACTATCGGCCCTGAGCTAGTGTTCGGATGTCGGTTCCCCATGCGCGCGGTCACGAAATGCGCGGAAGCTGTCGGAGAGCAACGCCGCCCCTTTCCCATCTCCGCACGGCCTTTCGCGCAACGGAAGGCGGCTTCCTCTTAGCTTCCCTCTTTTGCGGGCGCCAGATTGAGCCGTGATCGTCGGCTCCCCTCGCGCGCTTTCACTTTCTATGCTGTATGTGCGAGTGAAAGCTAAATATTTCGTTGTTACTCTATATCAACCTTTACCCCTACTATTTTACCGCCACCTCTCCTCCGCTGCTGACCGCCGTTCAGGCGTCAGCAGACTACAGCCCCGTTTACATGAATGCGAAAGTGGCGCATCGCATTTCCAAGCGCATTTGGGAAAGGCGATGCGACACCGTTTACATGAAGCGCAGAGAACGTAGCGCCACATGAATGACTAGAGCGGCTACAGCCGTGGAGAGAGCGCAGTGGCCACTGTCGGGTCGGTGACACGGAGCACGGTGGTATTTAGAGGCCCCCCTCGGCTCTCGCTTGTTTCTCGGTAGCGTCTTCGCGGTTGTCATCGAAGGTATTGTTAGGCGCCCTCGCCTCCGTTCTCCCCTCTCAGTAGCGTCGCCTCTCAGTAGCTTCACGGTTGTCATCGAAGGTCTTGTTAGGCGCCCTGCGTTTACATGCGCCGCAAGAGTCGACTAGCGCCCGTAAATCTACCCTCGCCTGGCGCATTGCATTACCGCTGTTTACATGAATGCGATGCGCTAGAAATGCGATGCGACACTGTTGCATTCATGTAAACGGGGCTTACGCTAGACAGTTACTGCCGTCCGTAGCAATTTCCTTCCCTTTCCTTTATTTATCTTTATAGGCACAAAACAACAGTGACCATTTCAAGCCTAGAACCTTTGTTTAGCGGCCTGCACTCACCTGACGGCCACGTCAAAAGTGGCAGTGGCGAACCACTAATTGCCACCATCATCGGCAATGAAGATTTTACATAGTTTGAGCGAGCTATTGTTGAAAGTATCAGTGGGGGGAAAGCCACCACGCGCAGCAACAAAACAACAATGGTGCGAGGGACAACTCGTGAAAAGAAGGGGGGAGGGGGACTTTTCCTCAATTCGGCGAATCACCTGTCGCCGCGTCGCAAGAGGGCCATCTCGGGGCATGCTGCGGCGGCGAAGAGCAGATTTTTTTTTCGCTTTTTCCATGATGATGATGATGGTGATGATTTATTGGCATCCCCTTTGAAACGGGGCGGTGACAAATAGTCACCTATACTGCTTGATTTAATCAGGTATACCATACATGTTCTTTATCTAGCATTTTTGTATACCTCTCATTATTTTTATTTTTCAAAAATTTACCTTGTACCGCTGCCTATGATTTTAAGAGATCAGGTCGTATCCATTTTTTCCCTGCTTTTTTTCCACCAGTACTCTAATCGTCTCTTGCTGATCTCTACGGCTGATCTGTTTATGTTTCCTTCCACTTTAAACCCAAGCGCTTCTGGGAGTTGCACGTTACCTACGGTTCTCGCTGGGTGGATCCCGTCGCATTCCATTAGGATGTGCTGAGTGGTCTCTGGATCTTTACTGCAGCATACACATGTCTCATCTAGTTCCGAATATTTGTTCCGACATGTTTTCGTCCTTAGGCAACCGGCTCGAGCCTCAAATAGCAAGGCAGTGCCCTTTGTGTTATCGTACAGATTTTCCCTTCTAATTTCTTTCTTCTCATTCTTGTAAACTTCCATTGTCCTTTTCGTTTCTATTCTTTGCATCCAATTCACGGTCTCTATTTCTCTCACTTTCTTTCTGATGAAAGAAAGTGAGAGAAACATGACTGAGTGGCGTCGCCTGGTGGAAGAATCTGAACTACACGCAAGATGGCGACAGTGATACCTCCACCTTAACGACAAGAGGTGAACGTACAGTTTCCGTCCTGGTCTTCATTTGTGCTAATTAGTGTAGTCATGAAAATGTCGCCCATGACATCCACTTCAGGGCATTTTCTGAGCGTGTATCATTAGCACGTCAATAAAACGAGGCCAATGATCTGTTGTGTTGTAATAGAACTTCATTTCTTTTTTTTTTCTTTTTTTGTCCTGGTGTATGATGGCATGATCGACAGTATCGCGCGTGCACTCAAGAGAGAAAAAAACGAAAGGTACGTGTGGCAGTTTTGTGGATCTTTCGTATGATTTTTGTATTGTACATTCAAGAAATGATTTGTACATTCATTTTGCATGGCGTTACAGCTTACTCATATTATAGTGAACGTACGTATGTGAATAAATGAATAAAGTGGGAACACAATGTACAATCATTTTGTGTTCTTAGTTTGACAAAAGTTGATTTTAAAGTACCACGAAAACGGACAAGCGTTTGTAATGACGATGAAGTTACATATTTTTTTCTGAAAAAAGTATGTCGCATTCTGCCTGTCACAGTATCGTAAGCATTTTATCTCCAATATCAGAAAAGAAAGCTTCATTACAACTAAAAATTCACGCTTTTAATATATGTAAAATATTCTCTAAACATAGCGAAAATACCAATAACACGGTTATTAAATTTTGCATATATTGTTTTTTTTTTCAAAGCCACATAACTATATGATATGCATAACACAGGTTACACGTTTAAGTGAACCGGTGAGCCGTTCAAATGAACCGGTTCATTTCAGTGAGCTGAGCCGTTCCGAGCCGCTCACTGAAGTGAGCCGTTTTGCCCATCTCTAGTCTACACCTCATGTTAAGTTGATGTATAGGCTATGTCAAGTGTGGTGCATAGTTTTCTTAGGTAAACTTCCACCGGCATGCAATACAAGGTAGTGGGGTACTTATAATACAGCCTTACATTGTTGTTCAGGTTATTATTTATGCAATTGTTATCTCATGCAAACCTTGCAGAATATTCGTTAAGTTTGATGCCACATGGGTATCTTTTAGTTGTTTTCTTTCTGAATCCGAAATTGCTTGATTTTTTCCAGGTGGAGTATGCTATAGTTGAATTTCTAGAATCTCAAGAAGTAGAAATTGTTCCAACTGTTTGGACTAAAGGTGATGTCTGTGCTTGGCCGCATCATGTCAAGATGGACAAAGTGCCAGCATTGGTCTAGAAGCAGTTGTCACATCACGACTGCTGGAAGCGGTTTGTCGTAGCAGTCAAAGGATTGTTTAGTACGTAAATGTTTAATAATTGGACTAACGTAATTATTTTAGAGGCTTTCACTTGAACTTCTTTCCAACATTCTCCTTCGGGTACCTATGAACGGGCAATAAGAAAGATCAAGAAGAGTGAGTACTCATCAGAACTGGGCATTGACCTGCACAATCCTCCGCAGAAAAGATGCCACAGGCCTCCATCAAAATGAACAGATGAAGAGGATGAGTCTGCAAATATTGTGTCCTCTACAAAAAGACCCTCAGCAGCTGTACCAGCAGTCCCAGATGACTTTCCTCATGGTAACATTTGGACTATAATCACTTGTGATACTAAGGCAGAAATATTGCTGAAGAAATTCGATGTTATTGAGCTTTTTGTCTGTGAAATATCTTTTAAGCACCTTGGTCGCTGTTTAATAAAAACAAAAGAAGAAAAAAATGTAAACCTGCCCTGGCTTGTTAAACTGTAATGCTATGACGCAGCAAGCAAATAAATTTTCTTACACGGCAAATTAAGAATATTAGCGCAAGTTTTTCAACGAACGATGATATTTAATGCAATTTAGGACTAAGCATGGCCTACTAGGTGCTTACTATTTATTTAAGGAAATACGTTTATACTGTGCATACTGTGTAGCTTATGCACTTTTACTAGTGCTGTAAAAAGCGGTTATATAATAACTCCTGGAGCCAAAGCAAGGTAGAAGCAGTACATATGCTTTAAATGCAAAAATGCCAGTCATGAGCGAATTGCTGATATAATGTAGCAAATCATTTCTTCAAAACATTGCACGTTGGTCTTTCTAACCGCTTAGGAAAAAAATACGAAAACACCAGGCCAGGCAGCTAAGGCAGCTGGTATTCTAAAGATTTAGGTGCCTAGAAATCATAATAGGTTACGTGAGGTACGGTGCAAGTGGTGCACAAAAGACGACAGAGGAGACAAGGTGCATCTAACTGATGGTTTATTGCACACGGTCAATGCATATCTACCTTCGTACATCAGGAAGTGAAAGAAAGAAAAGCAACAGAATACAGGCTACATTGCAGAAGAATCACCGGTCACAGGCTGTTACTGGGAACTGAACAGGATTTCTTTTTTGACGAAAGACACCGATGAACAGTGTTATCGTCATGCACCGCGCGTGCCTATATATGAATCTGGGCACCTGATGTAATCACTTTCTACCCTCGTTCTCTATTTTGTCCTTTCCCCTCTTTCTTGCTGTGTGCTATATATTGCATGCGATACCCGCAATAAACGTTCTTTGCTCGGTTGCTCTGCTCGGGATTACGTGGTCACTTCAGTGGCGACGAGGATGGGATGACCCTGCACCAGCGACACCCCGGTAGCCATGGCCGGATACGCAAGCCCACCACAGTTCGAGGAAGCTACGGACCACTGGCCGACATATCTAGTGCGGCTGGCACCTTTCTATCAAGGCAACGGCATCACGGAAGAAAAGAAGCGAGCATTGCTCGTAGCAGGGCTGAGAACCCACACTGTGGCCGTCGTCAGTGGACGCTGCGCGCCAACAAAGGTGAACTAGCTGTCGTACAAAGAAGCACTCGACACACTGCAGAAGCATTTTTCGCCCAGCCAGAGCTACGGCCCGGCACCCCTCAGGCACGCTCACGTGCCCTGAACCTCCTACTGAAGGAGGCGAGCCGCATGTTCCCGTCGCCCCAGGCCAGCCAAGATGGGACACCTAAGCGGCTCTCGCCCGCCTTCTTCAAAGGAGCCGCTCGGAGAACCCGCGGTGCCCGCAGGATCCCGCGGCGGCACCTCACAATGACCGAGCTGCAAAGCCCGGCCGAACGGGACGACACCACCCCATCATCGTCGTCCCCATCAAGCAGCCGCACGAGCTCCTCGTCGCCAGCTGACGGCGTCGACTCCGACCAGCAGGCCGTCGTCTCCCTTCGACGGCTCCTCAACCTGCTCGCCGGCAGCCTCCCCCCTTGGCCCCGGAGGCGAAACAGGGGAACACACCGAGCCGCCGTCTCCTACCGAGGGGGACCCTGGAACCCCTGAGGGACCCCAACCCCGCGACGGCCATACGCCGTCACCTTCCTCTGCCCCACGCGGGGCGGCGGTGGCGGACGGCACTGCGGGACACGACGTTCCGGATCTCGGACGTCCCCCCACCGGGACGGTGGGGGGGACTCGGCGGCCGGCGTGTGCTCGCCATCGAGCGCCCCGGGGCGCTCGATGGCGAGCACACGCCGGCCGCCGAGTCACTGCCGCGGGCGGCCGGGGATGAAGGCGCGGGCGGGTGTCATGGCGAACCTGCCCCCGACAACGAGAGCAGCACCCCTCGATCGCCGGCTGCCTCGTCCTCCTCGCGGGTGGACGGGGCGGACGGCGCCGCGGGGCAGCAACAGCGCGGCATTTCTCCATCCCTGCCACCCATCCCCGAGGTCACCGAGCCAGAGGAGAGCCGACCCCCGTGCACCATCGAGACGGGCACGAGCCCCGCGGCTGCGCCGGTTACTGGCACCACGGCGCATGCGCCGAATGGCCCCTACCTTCTGCAGCCCGTAGCAGACGACAACGACGGAGCGCACGGTGGCTCCTCTCCGCTCGCTCCCTCGCAGCGGCTCAGCGCGTCGTCTCCCCCGCGCGCCGCAAAGCAGAAAAAAAAGAAGAAAAAGGGGAAAAACAACAACAGCCGCGCGCGCTCGGGCGCTCCTGCTGCGGGCCATGACGGCGTGCCCCCGGGGCAGCTGCCGAAGGGCTCGGCCGGGGGCAACCCGCCCCATTTGCTGGGGCCGCGCCCAAAGCCCTCCGAACCCTCGAGGGTACCCGCCACCGTGCCTCCCACGCCAGAAGATCCGGCCAGCTGCCAAATGGTCCTGTACAGACCTACGGCCAGGAGGGCGCATTTCCTGGCGACATCGCGGGATGCGATCGCCGCCTTCCTGTCCGGGGTCCCGGGAGCGCACCGGGTGCGAGCCAACATCCGCCGGAACGTGGTGGCCGTCGACACGCTTCCCGGCGCGGACCTCACGGCCCTGCTGGCTGTCCGGGTGATCTGCGACGTCCACGTGAGGGCGAAAGCCCTGGCCCTCAACACGTGCTGTGGCACGCTTTTCGCCGTGGACCCGGCATTCGACGAGTCCACCATCGTCGAGGGCCTGGAGTCGTCCGCGCCGGTGCTCTCGGCCACGAGGAACGGCGACGCCGTCGTCCTGCGCTTCGCCGGTTCCGTGGTGCCCGGGGCGGTTCACCTCTTCCGACAGCGGCGGGTCGTCTATCCGCGGCTGCCCCGTCCTCTGCAGTGCGGTCGCTGCGGCCTTTTCGGCCACGCCACCGTGACGTGCCATCGGGACGAGCGCTGCCTGCGGTGTGCCGGGCGGCACCCCGCGGGTGCCTGCACGGCTGAGCGGGCACGCTGTCTCCACTGCGGTGGTCCACATGCTGCCACGGAGCCGAGCTGCCCCAACTGGCAGTTCGAACGGAAGGTGGCCTGCATCCTGGACAGCACGCAGCCACGCATCACGCGTCGCCAGGCGCTCGCCATCGCCCGGAATGCCGCCCCACCTCCGGCTACCCCCTCGCAGCAGCGGCCCGCTGAATCGCGGGTCGCCGAGCGGCGCCCCTCCGCCCCGGTGCAGCCTGGCCGCTCGTTCCAGGACGCCCTGACCGGTGACACTGGAGCACCCACGACCGCCAACAACAGTGGTCCTGCGCAGCCCCCCAGCACTGCAACGCAGGACACGCGCGGGCTAGTCGCAACGGCTCTCGCGTCGGCACTTCGTGCGGCCCTTCACTCGGTACCAGCCGACTCGCCGGTGCGTCACATGTGTGTGGCGGCACTGGAAATGCATGACGCCTTGGCTCATCGTGGCTAGTACGCCCGGGGTACAGCGGCCGCGCATCGTTCAATGGAACGTGCGCTCTATGCGCCGCCGTCATCCTGAGTTCGCGGATGGGGCTCTCCTCGGCGAGTGCGACGTTCTTGCTCTGCAGGAAACGTACGTGCTTGCGGGGGAGCTCAATCTGCGCGGCTTCGTGGCGTACCATAGTGCCACCACCTGCCAGCTGGCGTCATGCACGGCCAGTCCGTGCGCCGACCCCTCCCACCCGGCCGGTCGGTCGCGCGCATCAGTTTACGTGCGTGCTGTCCTTGCCCAGGCCGTAGTGCGCGTCGACGATTTGCCGTGCGTGAATGCTGAGTGCGTGGCAGTGACCGTGCGTGTCGGATCCACAGACACATGTGTCGCCAGCGTTTACGTTCGATCTGGTAAGTGCTGGGACACTGAGTTCATTGTGCGCCTGTGCGATCGTGTTGGAGGGGACCTCGTGGTGTGCGGGGACTTCAATTCCCATCACTCTGCGTGGGGCTGTGCACGCGACGACGCGAACGGTCGGAATGTATTGGAATCCGTGTTGCGGGCCGGCCTGTTCGTGGCCAACACCGGCAGTGTCAGGTTCGTTCGCCGCGGCTGTGCGGGGAGTGCGATCGATCTCTCGCTCGTGTCGGAGCGGTGCCACTACGTCTGGCGTCGCAGCCCCGACACGCGGGGGTCGGACCACTTCCCGATTTTCCTCGTGCCTCACGCGGCCGCTCACCTGCCCACGAGGCGCTACAGTGTAGTGAACTGGCCGCGTTTCCGGGAACTGTGCGCTGCAGTGCCAGTCTCGGAGGGCGGTCTCTTCCGGCACATCGCCGTCTGTGCGCGTGCGGCAACGACCCGTTGTGTGGTGCCGGCTGGAACCCCTGTGCCGGACATCAAGCAGCTCAACCTGCGAGCTGCGCGTCGCAGAGCGGAGCGAAAAGCGATCCGCATGGACAGGAGGGAGCACTGGACCCTGTACAATCGACTGGACGCTGTCTGTGGTCGCCATGCGCGGCAGCGTCGCAATGCGAGCTGGGCCAGTCTGTGCTTCTTCCTTGACGATGCGCGCGCTCGCTCGCGTGCCTGGCGCATCCTCGGCGGAATCCTGCGGCCCCGTGTGCCGCACTGCCCCGCACTCTCCATCGCGGTGGCACGCGGTATCACCAGCGCGCAGCTCGCAGAGCTGCTGGCCGCCACATTCTGCCCACCCCCCGCAGTATCGTCGAGGCCGACGGCGATCCTGCAGCCCCAGCCCCACCCCAGGCGCGAGCTGATGGCCCCGCAGCGCTACTTCCCGTCGACGGGCATCCTGGCGGAGATTGACGCACTGTGCGCAGCTGACTTCACTGTCGGTGAGCTGCGCGCGGTGCTGTCAGCACGGAAGCGCCGCTCTGCTCCCGGTTCCGACGGCATCACCTACCAGATGCTGCGGAACTTCGACAGCGGCCAACTTCAGCTCCTGCTGGATGCCTTCAACGAGGTCTGGCGGACTGGCACCATTCCGAGTGAGTGGAGCGAGGCAGTGGTGGTGCCGCTGCTGAAAGCCGGCAAACCACCCAGCAACCCTGCCTCGTACAGGCCAGTCTCCCTCACGTCTGCTGCGGGCAAGGTGCTCGAGGCCATGGCGCTTCGGCGCCTCGAATGGTTTGCCGAGGCGCTCGACACCGTCGCGGCAGAGCAGAGCGGATTCCGCCGACTTCGAGCCACCGCGGACTCCCTGGCCGATCTCGTCGCTACACTCGAGGAGGCCAAGCACCGCGGCGACGCGAGCTACCTCGTTCTCCTCGACGTGGTGAGCGCCTTCGGCCAGCTGCCGCACGCCACCATCCTCGACGCGCTCCGTGATATTGGGGATCGCCGGGAGGATGCTCCGCTACGTGGGGGCGTTCCTCAGTGGTCGTACGATGCGTGTGCGCCCGGGGGGAGTGCTCAGCCAGCCGCGCGCGGTCTCGACTGGTGTGCCGCAGGGCAGTGTGCTGAGCCCTTTCCTCTTCAACCTCGCGCTTGCGCGCATCGGCGACTACATCCCCCAGCTGCCGGAGTACGAGGTTCGTGTCGCGGTGTACGCGGACGACATTGCCCTGTTCGCCGCTGGCCCAACCGAGCTGGGCAGGGCGGTGCGCAGGTGTGTGCAGTCTGCGCTGCATGCGGTCGACGCGTACATCTCCGGCATCGGCCTCACCCTCTCGGCGGCAAAGACCGAGGCGCTCCTGGTTCACCCTCGCTACGGCGGCCGCTATGACGCCCCGCGTCTCACTCCCGTGGCGCCGGAGGGTACGGTACCTCGGCCTCCTGGTGGACCACCGGCTCAACTGGCAACCGGCCGTGGCGGCCCTTCGCAAGGGGACCAGACGGGTAGCTTGTGCAGCATGTTCCCTCACGGCCCGCGGCCAGGGCTGCTCACCCACCCTTGCGCTGCGGGTTTTCAACGCGGTAGCCTCCGCGAGGGTGCTGTACGGCCTGCCGCTTGCTGACATCCATCCATCAAAGTGGGAGACACTGGACGCGGATCACCGAGCCGTTGTTCGTCAACTCCTGTGCCTCCCACAGTCGTCGCAGGTGGGCGCCACTCTCGCTGAGGCTGGCGAGACTCCCGTCTCTCTCCGCGCTGTTGGCAGGGCGCTCAACACCGTCGAGCGCATGCACCGATCGCCGCACGGTCATCGGCTGGTGGACCGGTTCTTCTCCCTCCCCAACTCCTGCATGGGCCGCCGCGTCGCCAAGTTCGCCAGCTTGGTCAACTCCGGCCCCTCGTGTGCGTGGCTCCCCCCCCCCCCCCCGCATCTTCGCCACCGGCTCGTGATCCGCACCACCGTTCCTGGGGTGAGAGGGAAGCGCAACACCGCTGCCTGCGCCCTGCGGCAGGAGACGGCTGCGGTCATTGAGGAGCACCTCGCGGGCCGCGTGCTTGTTTACACGGACGGCTCTGTGCTTCGGGACGATTCGGCTTCGGCTGCCTGCTTCGCCCCCAAGCTCTCGGCGCAGAGCCAATGCCGTGTCTTCCACGCGGTGTCCTCCACGCATGCCGAGCTGGCGGCCATCGACTTGGCGGCCAAACTGCTGTACCAGCGGCGGGTTGCACGGGCGGCCATCCTGACCGACTCACGGGCGGCGCTCTGCATGCTGGCCAGAGAGGACCACGGCCCCACGCTGATTCAGCGGCTCCACCGTAAGCTGGACGGCGTCTGCGAGCTGGGATGCGACCTCGTCTTCCAATGGGTGCCCTCGCACGTTGGATTGCCTGGGAACGAGGAAGCTGACCGGCTCGCACAGGAGGCCCACACCTTGCCAGTGCCCTGGTCTCTACTGGTGACGCCTTTCGACGTTGCCCGCCACACTGTTGCTGGCTACCTCCGGTCGTGGCACCCTGACCCACGCGTTGCCCCCGGCAGTCCCCCGAAGTTGCTGCCGCGCAGGGGCTTGGGCCGCCGTGATCGCGCTCTGCTCCTGCGTCTCCGCATCGGGTGCTGTCGGACGGCTGAGCGCGTGCACCGGTTGTCGGGACACGGCTCGCCCTACTGCAACAGCTGCTCCGACGTCGAAGCCGTGGACCAAGTTCTTCTGCAATTCCCCGCGTACGCAGCGAAGCGTGGCCCTCTTCTTACCGCCTACCGTCGCCTCGGGCTCCCGTCCGACAGCGCACGGGGGCTCCTGTTTCCTGAGACAAACCCCTCCATCGCCAAGCGGGCCTACGCGGCTCTCCTTGAGTATCTGGAGGATACAAACTTGTGTCAGCGGCTGCAAACCGCGCCCCTTCACGACTTACCGCTCGGCTGTGTTCGGCTGCGCTTTCCCCCCCCCCCCCTTTTTTTTTCTCTCCTTACCTCTCTCTGTTTGTCCTCACCCCATCTCCCGTACAGCGCTGTTGAGGTGCCCTCTCACGAGAGGCAGTTACGGCGCTGTACTTTTCTCTTCTCCTCCTCTTTAATAATCACTCACACGCCCAGCCAGAATGAAATAGCCCAATCCTACAAATTTTTCTCACGCAACCAGATGCCAGGAGAGCCAGTCAGAGATTTTCTTGTAGCCATTCGGCAATTGGCGGATACCTGCGACTTCGGCACTTCACTTAACAGGATGCTCCGGGACCGGGTAGTTTGTGGCTTGCAAGATAACTCAGTACTTCGTCAACTGCTTGCGAAAGCATCCTTAACAAGAGGCGAAGCAGAGGAAATCGCTTTAGCAGTGGAAATGGCGGAATAAAACGTGAAGACGTTGAGGACTGCGCCTGAAGACGAAGGCGTACACGTGTTGAGAAGCGTGTATGCACGACGTGAAAGTCGGGAGGCCAGGCCACCGTGTTTCAGGTGTGGAAAAACAGGGCACGACCCCAGAACCTGCCGGTTCCGCTAGGCGAAGTGTTACCAGTGCCAGCAGCGTGGTCATGTTCGCAAGATGGGTCCCGGAAAAGCAGACAGCAGAACGAGGGAACCGTTAACGTGTCCACACCAGCAAATTAATGCCGTGCATCCGTCAGAAGGAAACAGCAACGATCCGGGTTCAGAAGCTCTGTTCCTTGTTGAAACGACAGATCATTTTGTTGGAAACATTCATACCGTAAAGGCCATAATGCGCACTCTCCTTTGAAATGAAATTGCGATCAAGATGCAGCTGGACACAGGGTCCCCGGTTTCTATCATCACTTGGCCCACCTACGTTCAGCATCAAGATGGCTGGCCTAACCTGCAAGAATCGCCGCTCAAGTTGTCATGCTTCCTTGGACCACTGCCGGTGCGCGGCCAGTTACAACTCGATGTTTCCTTGGGTTCAAAGACCAGGAAAGCCACATTAACTGTTGTCACGGCGCGGCATGTTTTCGAGATTTCGAGTGGTTTTTGACGCCAATTAACGGCCGCCAATAACGTGGTGCACTCACTATGCGGCGTATAATTTTGATTAGCGACTGTCACGGAGGGACATATTGTCGTGAGGTTTCGAGTGGTTTTGACGCTCATTAGCGACACGCCGAATTACGGGCGTCAAAAACGTGTGGTCTTCACTATGCGGCGTTGAATTTCGATTAGCGATACGCCGAATTTCGGGCGTCAAAAGCGTCGTGGCCTCACGGGGTGCCATCTCGATTCGAGACGCGACACGCCGATTATGGACCCAGAAGTGTTCGTGTACGTCCGCGTGGTATGCCGCGCTCGACCTTGGCCCTTGACCTTGGGAGAGAGGAGAATCTGCCGTTCTTTGTCCATGTTGAAAGGGCGGCGGCCAAGACTTTTGGGAGGAGCCGTGAATTAGGAGAACTCTGCATACCGGCAGTTTCCCTACATAGGGAACTAGGGAAAGGTGAGGCTATTTAAGCGCAAGGTTTTGGGCCTTGCCATTTAGTCTAGAAGCTGAGCCCGTAATCTGCGGAGAAGCAGCCAAGGAGCAAGCGCCGTCCAGTATCGCCTTGGCCGCCTAGCCGCGTCGGAACTCCAAGTAACTACTTGACGTACGAGACGTCAAACCAGCGTCTGCAACGAAGTTCTCGGCAGTTCGCCTCAAGTTAGCTCAACCTGCTTGAGGGAAGTCGTCGGATCAAGACTCCCCGGAAACCCAGCCCAGCAATCGCATCCACCTCGACAAGATCGGACCGCCAGCCTTCTTCGGGAAAGCTTTGTGGACCGACTTCACGGTTTATGGACTTGCTGCTGCTGCCCGGCCTTGCGTATGACACCATTCGTTTTCTTTTGAACTTTGATTTCTTTTGAACTTTGTTTTAGTAAAACATCTAAGTGTAGTCTTGTGTATTTTATCCTCGCACTGTTTCATTTTTGTACCGACTGTTAATTGCACGTATTTATTTGTCTTCATCATTCTGCTATATTAAGTTCAAGTGTGTTAGTCCGTCTCGTGTTTTTTATTATTTTATTTTATTATTTTGTGTATAGTTACCACTCGATAAATATCTTGTTTTTTTTGTTTACTCCCGACTTTGAGTATTTTCACTGTGTTCGCTCGAGTACGGAACGATCAACCAGCTTGTATACCCCGTCGATCAACTTCGCGCCGACCACCAATCGGGGACAACTGTGACAGCTGTGCTGGGGTGTTCCGGGCCGAACTTGTGTGGCCGGGACGTCATGACAGCGCTGGACCTTCTTGAGGAGCCGGTGCTCAGCGCAACGCAGGAAGGTGAGAGTGCAGCCATTCGTGAAGTTGGCAATGCCGTTGAGGTCTTGTTAGAAGAATTTTCTGGTGTTTCGACCCGAGTTAGGGCTCATAAAGGGACCGCCCCCCCCCCCCCCGTTTGCCATTACGTGACGATGCTGTTCCTCGGTTCTGTAAGGCGCGGCAGGTGCCGTACGTGTAACGCTCAAAAGTGGAGGCCGAAATTAATCGGTTAGTTGAAAATGGAATTCTTGCCCCGGTCGCACACTCGGAGTGGGCGGGACGCGTGGTGGCGTTGGTAAAGCGAAACGGGAACATTCGCTTATGCGGCGATTTCAAAACTACTGTCAACCAAGCATGCCACACGATCCAGTATCCTCCCGCGCATAGAGGACATCATGGCGACGTTGAACGGCGTCGAAGTTTTTACAACTATCGATCTCCGGGACGCCTACAATCAAATTACGTTAGACGAAGAATCGCAACTGCTCACGACGGTGAATACGCAGAAGGGCCTTTTTTCCTTCACCCGCCTCTGCGCCAGCGCTCTTTCAGCAACGCATGGAAACAATTTTACAAGGACTGCCTGGGGTGCAGGTCTATTTAGACGACGTAATCATCGCAGAAAAACGGAATGATGCCGCCACCTTACGCCGAGTGCTGGGAAGATTCCGCGAGTTCGGGGTGCGGCTGAATCGGGAGAAGTCAAGATTTCGTGTGAATGAGGTAGATTTTTTGGGTTACAAAATCAACCATAAAGGCGTGCATGCCAAAAGGGAAAATCTTGAGGCTATTCTGAACGTCGAGACACCCACGGGAGTGCCCGAGTTAAGGTCATTTTTGGGTATTGTCACCTATTTAAAAAAAAGTAAAAGTAAAAAGTAAAAAAAGTAAAAGTTTCTACCGCAGGCAGCCACGATCCTTGCACCCTTGTACGAACAATTGCCCGCCAGGACAGAGTGGAAGTGGGGCGGTGCTCAGCAGCAGGCGTTCGAAGAGGTCAAAGCACTGATAAGGAAAGCAGAGTTTCTTGCCCATTACGACCCGGGCAAACCGTTGGTACTACAATGTGACGCTTCAGCAGTCGGCACTGGAGCCGTTCTTTCTCACGGCGCACCTGAGGGGATGAGGCGACCCATTGGCTTCCGCTCCCGCATACTCACAGACGCAGAGCGGAAATATTCACAGCTTGAAAAGGAACCCCTGGCATTAGTGTTTGGAGTGGCGAAATTCCGGGCATATTTGTTGGGTAGGAAATTCACACTTCTGACTGATCACAAGCCTTTAGTCAGCATTTTCAATCCAGATAAGCCGGTTCCAGCCATGGCGGCCGCCCGCATACAACGGTGGGCCCTCCAGTTGAGCACGTACTCCTACATCGTCAAGTTCAAAGGCGGCAGGGCGAATGTTCCGGCGGACGCACTCAGCCGCCTGCCACGTGCAGCGCCTTCCAGGGAAGTGTCCGGAGACGAGGACGGTGCTGATGACTGAGTACGTACTTCCCACCGCCGGTTTGGACAGTAGAGTGCTGTCAGCCAAACAACTGGCCCGCTATACGGCTGAAGATGAGGAGTTACCTGTGGTGCAGAAGTGCGTGCAGGAAGGCTGGCCTCGTCATTTAGACGCGAACCAAGTAACCCTGAAGCCTTACCTATTCCGGAGGGACGAGCTAACTGGGAGAGAAGGCCTGGTGTTCTCGGGACACCGAGTCGTCGTGCCTAAAGCAGCCAGGAACGCAGTGTTGCAGCTTATTCATGAGACTCATCAAAGAATCACCCCGGTGAAGAGACTAGCTCGGTCGCTGCTCTGGTATCCCGGCATTGATAAAGAGATTCAGCAGCTCGGTAAGACGTGCCACTTATGTGTTCAAGCTGCACCGATGCTTCCACGCCAGGTACCAGTTCCGTGGGCGGAAACCAGACAGCCGTGGTCGCGATTGCACGTTGATTTTTCGGGTCCGGTGGATGGCTACCTGCCATTAATTGTGGTCGATTCCCACAGTAAGTGGATGGCCTTTGAGAACTTCTACTGCTGGGACGACCGTAGATGCCCTGCTCACCCTCTTTAGCACGTTTGGGTTGCCGCGCACAATCGTCACAGATAATGGGCCACAGTTTGCAAGCCGGGAATTGCAGATTTTCACTACTGTGAATGGAATAAAGCACGTGCGCACTGCACCATATCGCCCTCAATCGAATGGGTTGGCGGAACGAGCTGTGCATACCATAAAACAAAGCCTACAGAAAAACAGGCAATGATCAATGCAAACGCGGCTGGCGAGGATCTTGCACAACTACCGACGAACGCCACTGTCGGGCGGAAAAACGCCGGCTATGCTGCTGATGGGGCGTGAGCTACGCTCCCGATTAGACAAATTGTTGCCGTGAGAAACAGAGCGCGACATTCACCCCTTTGCCAATGATTTCTTGCAGAAGGATAAACCAATTTGGGTGCGAAACTACGGTTGCCTCGGAGACCCATGGACTCAAGCACGTGTCCAAACAACAGAGGGGTCGCGTATGGTGACCCTCGAGGGACCAGATGTCGAACTAGTGCGACGACACTTGGACCAAGTGAAACCTCGTGTTGTGGTGCAGGACTCGGAGCAAGTGCAGCCGCGTCTCTCATCCGAAGGTGACAGAGCCATCTACAAGACCGCTAGTGCTCATACGACGAATGGGACCACAACCCTGGGACTACGAAGGTCGACCCATTTGAGACGTCCCCTTGACAGGTTCTTACCTTAAGAGAAGAGGAGACTGTATATCGTCATGCACCGCGCGTGCCTATGAATCTGGGCACCTGATGTAATCACTTTCTACCCTCGTTCTCTATTTTGTCTCTTCCCCTCTTTCTTGCTGTGTGCTACGTATTGCACGCGATACCCGCAATAAACGTTCTTTGCTCGGTTGCTCTGCTTGGGATTACGTGGTCACTTCAAACAGTTCGTGCAATTTTTGCTTCTCTTTATCTCGAGTGCCTGTAACGGGGCCTCCATACCGTGGAACCCCCCCCCCCCCCCGTTTTTCAGCATTGCGGTGACCACTCGAGCACCCCCATGTCCTCGCTACTATCCTACATCACCTTCCCTCCCATCCCCCACTGAGCTTGCCTTCAACTCATCGGCTGAGTAGTTGACTGAAGTAGCCAACCTACAGGACCAGGAGTACCTGGCGGATTTCATCAGTGCGCCGCTGCAGTACATCGTCGGCTAGACACTTGACTGCGGGGTTTCATTAGTTTAATCCCAAGAAAAATAAAATGTGGTCTCTCTCTATGACCTCACTAGTCAGCTGTCCAAGATAGATCATAGAGGCATTCGACATAAACAGTAGCAGCGAAAATTGTAATCTGAGGGCCACAATTCATGAGAAAGATAGTTAGAAGTGTTAAGCCGCAAGATCTGCCATCCTCCTGATAGAGTGACTCGGTGGGGATGGCAACATAGACTAATCGTGTGATTTTGCAGCTTAGCGCTTTCTTGCTTTCTTTTACCTCAAATTGTTGTCCTGATATATTTCATGTTTGTCTATGTCATGAGTTATCAACTTGTACAAATATGCTTGTACAAGCTGTCTAATGTGTATGTATGACATTTGTGAACATAAATGTTGGAAGTCACGGCTTTGCGAATATGTTGTACTGCGAATCTTTGCGAATATTTTGTCTTTTATATTGCCTCTGTGTTCTTTGTGCAATAAAAGCCTAAAATGAAGTATCAACATGCCTAAATTCATTATTTCTGGCATTAACTTGCTACACCCTGCTTGTGAATGTCTGCGATTAGTTCTCACGAAGTTTTGTTAATGAAATTTGAAGAAGTTCTATTTTCTGATTTTTGTTAATGAATCTTGTAGTGCACAGAAAAAAATCTTTTGCTGCTGCCATTGTTTAGCACATTCTCAGACATAGTTTCATGTGCTTTAAATGCTTGTTGAAAACTTATGAAGCAGCTGCATCGTCTGTTATTTTTCCAAAAATGTAAGCCCTTAGTTGTCAATTATGTCGGGTTGCAGGTTCTGGAGACTATATTATGCTACCTGCCATCGTCGTAACGCTACTTATAGGAAATGTCAAGGCAGAAATTATTATTTGACAGTGAGGTCTTAACTTAAGCAAAATTTCACGGAAATCATATTTACCGTAACTTGTCCATTTTGTGCAATGCAGTTAATCCAGGCTTCAGTTCAAGCAAAGGAACCTCTCCAGTGGTGCCACACCACGGTTAGAAGTTATCGCATCAAGGTAAGTGATGAAATGTTCACTGTTTGGTGGTTGCGGCGAAGCTTCGGATTTGCTCATCGCTGAATGAGTGAAGTAATGTGTTATATTCTAGCGGTCCTGCTTCAGCCCCACAATTCAATGTGGCAGCGCCACATGATAATGACAGGAATTTATGCCATGGTCCGTAGATTCACTGCTGCTGATATACTTATTTAGTCAGCTAGCAGCGAGTAAATTTAGTGACGTCAAACACTTGATTTCTACATTGCTTCATCTTCTAGCCTCGACGCCAAGTCGGCAATCTAGCGCAGCATCTTTGGATCACGGAAGTGCAATCTCATACCAAGGTAAGTTGTCAGAGCTTGCCAGTGGTTGTTAGCCGAACACAAGGTTTAAATGCTACTGTGTTGTGCATCTAAATAGCTGCACCACAGGCTGCAATTAACTACTGACCTCATGCGTAGTGTCGCATAAGTGCAAATCTTATGGCCAAATGTGCATGTTGAGATAACACCCGAAATGTAAAAGCTCGCTGCAGGTGAAGTTAGGCCTTTCTGCATCTGGCTTTTAAGACTTTCTCTGGTGTGGTACATGCAGAAAAAGTTTTCAGCTCTTTCGGTACGGAGCTCGATACAAAAAAATGGCACGCTCACGGCGCTGTCTGTCTATGCCATATTTTGTCTCAACCTTCTGTGTACTGTACCTAGATCAAGAATTGCCAACTAACCCAGGCCTCCATCCTAGCAAGCTTTTCAGATGTTCCCATGTGTTGCATATCTGACACACGTTGAAGGGACAGACAGTTTATACTTAATGCACCTATTTATTGCAGTGCAATACGAAAACTGAGCACTTTACAACCTAAAAATACCTTTTTGATCAAGACGTTATGTGCACCTATTTGCATTTATTTTGCGATTGCATGGCGTGAGGAAGGGAAGCTCCAACATGTCTACAAAATTTTCACACAATACTGTGGCTCCATCTTAGTTTGCACATTATTCTGTGCTGATGTAGAATTTTATTTCCTTTTTGAGCCGCTGCTTGTGTGTTCAGTTCTATTATTATTGTGTAGGCTGTTGCATATATTTGGAGTAATCTCGTGACATCTCTTCAGTAGGTTGGTTCCTTTAATGCTAGGATGATAGTTGCCGGTTAAGAAGTAGCTTTTGGCCAACATCAGCCTATTAGCATGCTTGGTTTGCCTGGCCCTTGATTTAAAAATGTCTTATTTTCCTTCAGCAGATGATACTGCCAACCACTCGCAGCACTCAGTGTCAGGAAGAACAAGCCCAACAACAAGCCATCTATCAAGGCCAGGCCGCCGCCAGAAGCCAACTGATTCCGGCCGACGTCTAGGGGGGAGGTAGACGGTGAAAGGGAGAGCTGCGTCTCACCCCGATCACCCATGCTCTCTGACGGGTGCAAATAAAGTGCTTTCTCTCTCTCTCTCACTGTCAACTGTGAGTGATGACAGCGTGCTTGATAATGGTAAGTTAGGTCATTTTGCATAAACATTGTATCAAAGATGAAGCATATAGCGAAAGAGGCATTTGGGTATTAAACTGCAACTCAGCTGTGTGGTTTGTTTTCATTTCGATGTTCGTTCACAAAGAACTTGTATCAATTCAGTTTTGCTTAGCTGTGCACTTAGCTCTTGCACTGACTTCCTGAGTGCTTTTTTTTTAGAACTCGGGCCATCACAACCTGTGCGAAATGCATCCAGCCAGAAGAAAGAAGTTAGTTTTTCTTTATATACAATAGTGCTTGCTACAAGATTTTGTACCAGTAGGCATTTTTGCCTACAACTCTGTCTGAAAATTAGATGTCTGAAGTTATTTGAGCACTTGATTTCCTTGAATTTGTATTTGCATATGTGCAACTGAATTTGAGAAGCTTGCCCCCCCCCCTTTTTAGATTAGCTTAATATTTACTAACTAATCAGCAGTACCAGTCCACTGCTGTTCCAACACGTTTGTCGTCTTTAAATTGTCTGAATGCACAATGAAAAAGAAGGCAAAATACAGAAATTATGAAAAAGCCGATACAATCACTTCAAAAAACGACTCTTACGTTAGTATAGGTGTGCTTCTAGATAGTCTATCTCTGCTTTGTGTAAAGCCACTGAAGGTTTAGCTACACACTTATTACCTTTTTTGGTGAGTTCACGTATATTGTGCCAGCACCTTTCATTGGACAACAGCACAGTGCACCTGCACTCCAAGCACTTGATACCGTGTCGGCAAGGTGCTGGCAGTGTGTAAAGACCGAAGCACCTGACCTCACCGAAGCATTCTTTATCCACATAGCAACCGATAAGTGTATAGCTAAGCCTTCAGCAGCTTTACACAAAGCAGAAATAGACTGTTTAGAAGCAGAACCTTACTAACTCATGAATTTTGTTTTTTACCATGTGATTCTATCGGATTTCTATATTTTCTGTCTTGTTTTTCAGTAAGCCTTCAGTTAGTAAATGCTCATGTCTTCTTATGCTATTTATTCGTTTAATTTCGCTTCTTATTTACCATATATTAACTTGTCCAGCAGCCTATCTTTCTTGGTATTAGTACAAACTTTGCCACAGTTGTTGTGCAGATCTAAGATTTCTCCATTTATAGCTGTCTATATGCAGCAGAGAAACCTATCCAAAGTTGTATATTCATGCCAGACAAAAACTGCCCTAGTAAAGAGGACAGTGAAGATAGGTAAGTTCATCTAGGTGTGTGTAAACCTACCTTTCTTTGTTGTCTCCGTTAGCTGTGTTTATGACAATTATAAATATACAGATTATTTTAAGTCTACCAATGTATTTATTTTGGACAACTTTGAATTAACATTGCTGCTACTGTGAAATATTGATGACTACAGATATATTAAAAATTTTGTGATGACTACTTGAGTTCTCTATTCCTTCACTTGGTATGCGCGATGACATCTAAAACTTCTAAAATGTTCCTTGGGTGCTATTCAAGCTGCAGAAACACTGTTCTGCTTACTGCAGGCTTATCCTGTTAGCTTTTTTGTAACTGAATTTTTGTAACAATTTCCTTGAGATTTGCTATTCAGCTAATAAACTTTCAAAGGCTTTTCGAAAGCGTGTGGCATGTGAAGCGGTAGGTTTGATGAAATGTAACAATGTGAGCACACATCCCTCCATACACTTAGCGGCCTATTTTGGTGCTCTAGGCAGGTTGCACAGATGTAGTAGTGATTTCTGTGCTTTGTATTAATCCTGAAGCGCCCACACGTCACACACACGGGAGAATATGCCTGAGGCAGAGTTAGAATTATGGTATTTTATTGTTCACAACTCTACATACGTGCCGTGTACTTAAGTACTCTTGTTTTTCTTGTCTTTCAGCTTTTGAACAGCATGTCATACGTGTTCTCAATACTCCGCGATTTATGCTGCACCAGCAAGGGGACCTGTTAAACGTAAGCTCTGTGAAACCCTGCCAACCGCCACAGTTTTACGACATAAAGTTCTTATACGCGAGCCATTCAGCCAGATGCAAGCACTACCGGACTTTGACAAGGCCTTGAATGACAAGAAGGAGATTTTGGTATGTATCCATCTACTTTTATTTCTCTGAGTCTATACTCATATAAATGAGTGACTTAATCTCAGAGCAAAATAGTGCAATGGCTAGAATGTCACTATTGCCTCAACTGTATTGAGATTATTTCGTACAAGCGGAATCACAGATATGGGTTTATGGGCAAGCACAATAATATTTGTCTGCTCGTTTTGTATACCTTGGCTGTACTCTTTTTGTATAGTTATCTGAGACTGTTATCTGTATAGTTATCTGAGAGTATAGTTATCATTTGTGTCACAAATCCAACTAGCTTGAACAGATTCTTTTGATAAACAGCCATAAGGGGCATATTGCATATAAATGTCTTTTGAATGCTATCCTACCGTGGCCCTTATTTGCTGTCTTGCAAGGGCAAGTTAGTATACATTGGCTTTGATATTGCTACATCTTTCTAGACACTCATTCATTTGCAAACTTCAGGTCCAGGAGTTCTCACGACTGGGTGGTGCCGACCCAAGGTGGGCCACAAGAAGGATCCTGGCCTACTGCATGAGTCACGAAGTTGCGTCCCAGTTCTCATGGGCAGGACACAAAGGAAAGCGGAGCGTGTCTGAGATGAAGATCGCAAAAGCTGTTGCCGGTAATGTGATAGCTTTACTTGCAATATTTGTAAATTTTACACCGACCCTTTCCATCCATTAAGGCAACTTAATTTTTCCTGGACTGTAATATTTCGATTTGGCATCGCAAACACGCATGAGTTCTGGCTATTGATTTTGTTGATTAGATGTCCTAATGACATCAACTAGCAGAATGTCTGCACACTTGTGCATCATTAATGTATCTTGCTAGTAAATGTTTTTACCCCAAGCACTATCAGTGCTAATAGTCCATGGCGGCCAATCTCTTATGGTAACAATGTTAACAATAAACCTAGCTAGTCGCTGGGAAGTGCTGTCACAAGCACCTCAGCTGAATAGTCCTGTACATGCAGCAGAGAGCCAGAACGTTCTATTAGAACGCCTGCACTTCATTTAAAATTATGTCTGTGTTTTGTGTTACAAATTCAGGGTGGCCCAGCTATCATGCACCAACATTTTAAAATATGCAAGTGCTACCTAGCTGGACAGAACCAAGGTGATTTTTGCCTTAGCTTAGGGATACACACTCAGATTATTTTTTGTATTTTGCCTAATTACATAATTAGTCGTAATTAATTATTACCTTTTCAATTATATAATTATTGAAACGTGCAAAATTGTAAAGCAACATGAAAAGCTCGCCGATACAGCTTTCGGTTGCTCAGTAGGGCTACATAAAAGTGTTTTTCCAAGCGTGAAAGAAGCCCGCAACTACACGCAAAATTGCCGCGCGACGGCCACCCGAGGAACTTTTCATGTATTCGGGGGTTTCTTTCACGCTGGGAAAAACACTCTTATGTAGCACGTATTCAGCAACACAAAGCTGTATCTAGAATTTTTCATTTTGCTCTGCAATTTTATCGACACTTTTCATCCCATTATAATGTTTGAAAAATTGACTAGGACTAATTATGTATTTAAGTATAATTAAATTATACATGTTTATTTCTGTGATGTTTATGATCAGCGACTCACTATTTACCTTTCTTTACTGAAAGCATACTATGTGTTCAGTCAACCTTGTGGTTGGTTTCTGTGTGATCAAGAGGTGTACCACTGGCCCACCTAGAATACAATACCATGTATTCAATATATCATGTTGGTATGAGGTTAGGCTTTATTGTATGGCAGTTCACGATTTGCTTTTGCTCTTAATAAGAAAAGATTTTGTGTACCTTGCTGTTTTAGCATGCTGTGCCTCTAATTGATGATGTAAATGGTTGTTTACATGTGCATTCTTCATTGCACATGCAGAACTACTCTGCACAAGCCAACATTGCCTGCATATACACCTGACATAGTACAAAATCTCTAGTGATATCGCAGGTTACACTACATGCAGTAAATGCTCAGCAAAGATTGAAGAAGACTGCTGCTAAAGAGGAATACACCTTGCGTTTTTTAAATGAAAGTAATGTGTACAAGAACAGCAGCTGAAATCAGATTAATGTCACTCCTCATGGTGAGTTTTCATGTGAATTTCTATACTTGTTCACTGACATGGTGGCAGAAGTATTAAACTTTATTTGAATTATGGCGCTGCACGTGCCAAAACCACAATCGTATTATGAGACATGCCATAGTGGCGGACTCCAGGTTAATTTTGACACCGTCGTGTTCTTTAACGTGTCCCTAAATGTAAGTGCGCGAGCATTGTTTTATTTATTTCGTCCCCATCGAAATGCCGCTGCCGCCGTCGGGGTCAAACCTGCGACCTCGAGCAATGCCATAGCCGCAAAGCTAATGCTGCGGGCACAGAAGTGTTGATTTGACGTGTGCCAGCTTCCGTGGTGCCAAGCAAAATTGGCCGAGGGCCGACAATCGGGTGGTGCTCGGCAGATCGCTGGGAGCCGATCATGTCGGCTTGAAGAGCTTGGGCCGTAAAAAGGCCGACTTATGTTGCCGACCCCGTCGGCGCTGGCTTGGTCACGGATGCTGGCCCGTATGCGTAGGGCTGCATAATGCCGAACACGAAAGTTTTGGCTGGCCAGAGACGTCGGCTTCACGCTGGCCTGACGCTGCTGGCCGATCATACAGGATGCCCCCGCCCGCCGCCTAGTCGGCGCCCGAATAGAACTCACCGCCTAGTCGGCGCCGACATCCGCCTGGGCGAGAGAATCGGGTAGCGAAAGAATAGAAAGCAGGAGGTCGCCTCAACCGTCTGTGGCATGTCGGTTCATGCAGCATTCACGGAGAGGAACCAGCAAGAGGCAGGCGCGTAGATGGTAGCTGTTCGGGGGAGCTCTTGGCGGGAAGAGACGTTCAGTGGCTGCTTGATCGGCGCAGCTTCGCACGGATGCTATGGCGCTGCGCTTCTTGTTCACGAAAAATGTACATTTCCAACATGCGGATTTTCACCTCCTACGGACGTCCACATTTACTCGTAAGTTGCACGTATTATTTATGCTGTTAGAGGCTATCTTTTGTAGCGTTAATTTGGAACGAGAGCGAGTAAGGCTGCGTTTCTTTGTTTCGAGAGCTCGTCTGCCCTTTTCGATCTGTTGAAAGCGACATTATAATAGCGCGGCCAAATGTCATGTCTTGTGGTTTATGGAGCTGCACTCAATGTGCAAGAGTTCACATGCCAAAGCTTGTCGTACAAGCAAATTAAGAGACTGGGTGCGTCGTGATATGCATGAAGCACCGATGAGTGCATGCAGTGCCCGTAACGTATACTGCACAGGGGGTCCCAACTATCTTGCAACAAGATTTAAAAATATGCAAATGCCACGTAGCTGGACAGAACCAAGGTAATATTGTTTGTCATCGCTTGGAGATACTCAGATTATTTTTTTGCATTCCGCCTAATTACATATTTTGTCCTAATTAAATAATCAACTTCTCAGATATTATAGATGAAAATTGTCAACGAGAAAATTGTAGAGCAACTATGAAAAATCCCCGATACAGCTTTCTTTTGCTCAATACGTGTTACATAAAAGTGTTTTTCCGAGTGTGAAAGAAACCTGCGAATACACGCAAAGTGCCTGAAGCCGCGAGTTGCGCGGCAATTTTAGGTGTATTCGCGGGCTTCTTTCACGCTCGGAAAAACACTTTTATGTAACACGTATTGAGCAAAAGAAAGCTGTATCGGGAGTTTTTCATGTTGCTCTACAATTTTTTCGTTGACACTTTTCATCTATAATATTTGACAAGTTCATTAATTAATTAGGACTAAACATGCAATTAGGCGCAATGCAAAGAAAATAATCTCAGTATCTCCAAGCGATGACAAACAATATTACCTTGGTTATGTCCAGCTACGTTGTATATGCATATTTTTAAATCTTGGTGCATGATAGTTGGGACACCCTATACTAGTATATGCTGCGCGCACGATGTGTGTACTACGTTGCAGTCGTGGTGCAGGTAATTTAAAGAAAGGCGAATTTCGCCCCGCTAGCGTGAGATTTTCGCGACGCTTGTTTTGAGGCTAAATAATGGGAGACTTTGTTTGCTTGTGCGATGCGTATTTAGGGTTTGTCATGAAAAATCTGGGTTTTGTCAGAACTTGTTCATAATTAAGTACAATGCTTAAAGAGTTATTGAGAGGCCACGATGCATCTGGTTCAATATTATAGTTATACATGTCCCATTTCTGAAACTTACATAGTATATGTCTGTATTTCAGATACCAGAGCGTGACCATAGCAGAATTAGTCAAGTGACCTGGCTGCACAGTTCGCTGGTAAACAGGCTTACGCGCAATTCAAGGAAGGACATTTTCAAGTACCCATACAAGACTGTCATTGATTAATTCCCATTTAATGTTTGTCACAATCACTAATCTACTCTTAAAGCATTTCACAACAAAGTATTCCAGTTTCTGTTGTGTTTGTATCTAAATAGTTCAATAAAAGTCGACAAAAATCAACTGTAGCGATAATTTGTCTACAAAGCGCTCGCCTTCTTTATATAGCGCGCTTAAGGACACAAACGTGCGCATGATATAAATAGCGAATTATACAGGGTGTCCTTTCTTATGTCAAACAATATATATATTTTTAATCTTGTTGCAGATACCAGCAATCCTTTTCTTCATCTGGGTTGCATTTAACAGGTGGGCATTACTTTCTAAATGAGCAGTATGGTGCATAAGTTGCTAATTGACAAAACCGTGCCAATTATCTTGTTAATTATTAACTTTAGTGCACATGTTGTAACGGTGGAAATGAGCCCGTTAACATACAGGGCCTATTCAGCTGGAACCAATTTTGCAACTAGCACCACGCAGTTTCAAGGTATACGTCAAAATATGAGGCAAAAATGCCTTGGTGTCATCTGTATTTTCTTGCGGCACTGTGAATATATGCAATGCTCGAGAGTAGTATTCAGGACACCAGCTCATTTTGCTGACTTAATTTGACTTCGTATATATCGAAATTGGCGCTAGTTAAAGAATTGGTTCCGATTGAATATGTCCTGCGCACTTACGGCCTCTAATTTCACCATTACGACATGTACCCTATAGCGATTAACTAAAAGTATAATTAGCACGACTCTTTCAATTAAATGCTGCTGCACTAGCAAGTTATCCAGAATCTAATGTCTGCAGTTAAGGTAACTCTGCTGAACAAGCGGATTATTTGGTATCTGCAGCAGGGGCCTTAAAAAGTCGACATAAGAAAGAAAAAAAAAAAACACTCAGTGCATGTGAGCTAAAAAAAAAAGCCGACATATAAATGCCGGCAATAGAATGCTGGCCGTGGACAAGCCACGTTGTGACCGTCGTGCGGAAGTTGTTGGGCCGTATGGTGGCCAACCATGGCCACAATGAAGTAACCGGCGGCCATGACGTCGGCCCGATGCCGACTGCCGACCACCTGCCGGTGGTCGGCAAACAGATTGATTTGATTGATTGTTGGAGTTTTTTGGCGCAAGGGCCAGATGCGGCCAAAGAGCGCCAAGGCGATGATGATGATGATGATTATTGTTGTTTATTGGCGCAAGGGCCAGGTGTGGCCAAAGAGCGCCAGGACGATGGTAATGGCTCGTTAGTGGTATATGAATAGTCAATTATATGAAGGTTAGATGTGGCATGGCTGTATAGGGGCCTAAAAGCAGTCGCTGTAAAGTGCGTAAAATCTATACGTAATAAGATTATGGCAATGACTAATGATGTGTACTATAGACATGAACAATACATTGCGAAAGAATGATATGACTTCCAAAATATTGTAGATGCAAGAATTAGCCAGAAGCACAAGTGCCTAAACAGAGCCCTTGAGACACAAGGGCCTGGAGGCATGTGCTATAAAAAACAATCACAGCAACATCCTCTGGAGAGAGGATGCGCTACGAACTTGTTGGGCTAATAACATGTAGCACGACATCATTCAGAAATGCGAGGACTGCTTTGGTGTTAAAGAGCGGTTCTTTACCGAGGAACATAGCGGGATGTAGAGGGACATAATAGCGATATGCTAGAGGAAAGTGTTTCTTTCTTTCTCTTTCGGCTTCCCGACACTCCAGGAGGACGTGGAGGACGGTGAGCCTCTCGCCACATCTACCACAGGTTGGAGGGTCGTTACCACTCAATAGAAAATTGTGGGTGCCGTACGTGTGTCCTATTCTTAGACGACAGAATAGGATATCAGTTCGCCGGGTTTTTGTTACGGAAGGCCAGTAACCTAATTGGGGCTTAATCAAATGAAGCTTATTACTTGTTTCTGCATCCCACAAGCGTTGCCAGTGGCTTCGCAGTTTCCTTCGCAAGAAAGGTTTTAAATCTGTTGCAGGAGCAGCAGCTGTAGGGTTGATAGCGGGTGATGTGACTGATGTGGCCATTTGGTCGGCAAGAACATTGCCCTCGATGCCTCTATGCCCTGGCACCCAGCATATAATGACATGCTGGTTAGTTGCGTATGCTCTACAAAGAACAGAATAGAGCTCAATGAGAACAGGGTTTTTCTGTTTACAGGGTGACTTCAAGGCTTTTACGACGCTTTGGGAGTCTGTAAATATAATAGTTTTTTGAAGTTTTGATTTCTTTATATGCTTTACGGTTGACAATATTGCGTAGGCCTCAGCCGTAAAGATACTTGTTTCTGGGTGGAGTACGCCAGATTCCGAGAAGGATGGACCGACGGCTGCATAAGATACTCCGGCATATGATTTAGAAGCGTCCGTGTAAAATTCTGTGCACGAGTACTTGGACTGTAATTCTAGGAAATGCATTCGGATTTCGACCTCTGAAGCGTGCTTTGTAACTTCTACAAAGGATATATCACATTCTACTACCTGCCACTCCCAAGGTGGTAACAGCTTGGCTGAAGGCATTAAGCGATGTTCGAGGAGTGGGATGTCCATTTCTTCGCTAAGCTCCCTGACACGCAGTGAGAAAGGCTGTCTTACAGAGGGACGATTCCGAAAAAGTGTAGCACACGTCATATCGTTAACGGTATTAAAACACGGATGCTGCTGATTAGAGTGAACTTTAAGGAAATATGTGAGGCTGGTGAATGTTCTCTGCAGGTGGAGTGACCACTCATTTGATTCGACGTATAGACTTTCAATGGGGCTTGTTCTGAAAGCTCCAGTGGCCAGGCGGATACCTAGATGGTGGACGGGATCCAGCATCTTCAGCGCACTAGGGGCGGCAGAGTGATATACCGCGCTACCATAATCCAATCGAGATGAAATCAGACTTTTGTAAAGATTCAGTAAACACTTCCTGTCGCTACCCCAGGATGTGTGAGACAAAATTTTCAGTAAGTTCATCGTTTTTAGACATTTCACCTTGAGATATTTTATATGCGGAATGAAAGTAAGTTTATAATCAAGTATTATGCCTAGGAACTTGTGCTCTTTGTTGACAGGTATTTGTTGTCCATACATTTCGATAGTGGGATCTGGAAGAAGCCCTTTCTTCCTGGTGAAAAGAACACAAGAACTTTTGTGGGGGTTCACTTTAAATCCGTTTTCGTCTGCCCATTTGGACACTTTGTTCAAGCCCTGTTGTACCTGTCTCTCACACACTGTGAGGTTGCAGGATTTGTAACCTATTTGTATGTCGTCTACGTAGACGGAATAAAAAATAGCTGGCGGTAATGAAGCACGAAGCGTGTTCATCTTCACGATAAACAGTGTGCAGCTGAGCACACCTCCTTGGGGTACACCAGTTTCCTGCATAAATTGACGCGACAATACGTTGCCGATTTTCACACGGAAGGTACGGTTAGACAAATAGCTTTCTATTACGTTTAGCATATTTCCACGGATGCCCATTCCCGACAAGTCTCGCAAAATTCCGTAACGCCAAGTTGTGTCGTACGCCTTTTCCATATCGAGAAATATCGACAAGAAAAACTGTTTATGCACAAATGCGTCACGTATATGTCCTTCAATGCGCACAAGATGGTCAGTTGTGGACCGTCTTTCTCTAAAGCCACACTGATAGGGATCAAGCATATTGTTCAGTTCAAGGAAATGTTTAAGTCGGCGATTAATCATTTTTTCAAAAAGTTTACACAGGCAACTTGTGAGAGCTATCGGGCGATAACTTGCCGCCGAGGAAGGGTCTTTGCCCAGCTTCAAAACTGGAATAACAATAGCTTCCTTCCATGAGGAAGGCAGGTATCCGGCAGCCCAGATAGAGTTGAAAAGTCCCAGAAGTGTCATCTGTGTGTCAGTGTGTAAGTTTTTAATCATGTCATACATGATTCTGTCAGGTCCCGGTGCGGAGCTGCTGCATACGCTCAAGGCAGCTCTCAGCTCGGCTATATTAAATTGACGGTTGTATTGTTCATTCGGTCTGCATTTGCGATCCAGTGACTTAAGTTCTGCTATTTGTTTATATTTAAGGAATGATTTTGAGTAATGTATGGAGCTTGATACACGTTCGAAGTGTTCGCCCAGAGCGTTGGCCTGGTCTTCCAAGGTATTCCCATGGTCGTCAACTAAAGGTAATGGGTGGATTTGCTGCCCCTTTAGCTTTCTTAGGCCATTCCATACTTTACTCTCTTGGGTATAGGATGTTATACTAGAGAGAAACCTCTCCCAGCTAGTCCTCCTTGCCTGTCGCCGCGTACGCCTTCCCTGCGATTTTGCCAGTTTAAATTCGATTAGATTTTCAGTAGTCGGGGCGCGACGCAATGCGCCCCACGCTTTGTTCTGTTTCTTTCGTGCCAGTCTGCACTCCTCATTCCACCAGGGAACCCGTCTTTCACATGAGAGGCCTTTTGTTTGTGGAATGAATTTTTCAGCTGCGTGGAGTATAAAACCAGTAAAATATGCTACTGCGTCGTCAATACTAAAATCGTTGATAAAATCTGGTGATAAGTAGGTTGACTCTTTAAAACCTTTCCAGTCAGCTGATTTTATTTTCCAACGGGGGGCGTGGGGAGGACTGCCATGCTCCTCTATCAGAGTCAGTGTCACAGGAAAGTGGTCGCTCCCGAATGGATTTTTAACGACATTCCATTCCATATAGGGAAGAAGGGTAGCAGAGCCAATCGCTAAATCTATGGAAGAAAATGAATTATGGTAGATGTTGTAATATGTGGGCTCTTTTTTGTTAAACAGACATGCACCAGAGGTTATTAGAAAGTTCTCTATAAGCCGACCCCTGGCGTCACACCGGGAGTCTCCCCACAAAGTGCTGTGAGCATTAAAATCACCGGCAATAATGTATGGTTCCGGGAGCTGGTCAGTTAGCATATAAAATTCCGTTTTGCTGAGTTTGTAGTCTGGCGGTATGTAGATAGAACAGATGGTTACCAACTTGTTGAAGAGTATCGCTCGCACGGACACCGCCTCAAGTGGTGTCTGAAGAGAGAGATTCTGGCAAGCAACAGATTTATCCACAATTATTGCTACACCTCCAGAGGAGGCAACAGCAACGTCACGGTCTTTACGGAAGATAGCATATTGTCTGAGGAAGTTTGTTTGTGTGGGTTTTAGATGTGTTTCCTGAACACACAGCACTTTTGGGTTATATTTTTTAAGAAGTTCCCTAATATCGTCGAGGTTGTGGAGAAGTCCTCTCACATTCCACTGTAAAATTTGTGTGTCCATTTTGAATGTGTTTTTGTGCTGTGCGTTCAAGAATACAAAGTTAGCTCACGGGCCCTTTCCAGGAGCCGTGACACGAGATTTTTCTTTTTTGGAGCGGTCGATGGAATCGCGCCGCTCCTTAGGCGCTGGCTGCGCCCTCACGCTTGGTGTTGTGTCCATCTCCTCTTGCGAGGCGCTGGACACGCGCTCTTGCGAGCGGTTAGTTTGACGTGAAGGCCTCGTCTCGAGGGACGAGACCTTGGAGGCCACCAGCCCGGAGGTCGATGGCCCCTTGTTCTGAGATGGCGGAGCAGCGCTAGCTGCAGCCGCCGAGGGGGCGGATGGCGTCACCGCCGGCCCACTACGCGTGTGCCAGACAGGCGCCGGGAGCCGTTGTGGCGCTGCCCCCTGACGCGCCACTTCGGCAAAGCTGGTTTTTGGCAGGTGCAATACCCGCCTGCGTGCCTCCTTGAAAGTTATGTTTTCCTTTACTTTAATAGTTACTATTTCCTTTTCTTTTTTCCAGGTTGGGCACGACCGCGAGTAGGCGGCGTGCTCCCCATCACAGTTAACACAATGTAGAGAGCTTTCACAAGACTCGGAGGAGTGTTCAGAAGCACTGCATTTTGCACAAGTTTGGCGGCCTCGACAGTTCTGTGAACTATGGCCGAACCGCTGGCATTTAAAACATCGTAGAGGGTTTGGCACGTATGGCCTAACACGAAGCTTGATGTATCCGGCCTCGATGGTTTCGGGCAGCACACTCGAGTTAAAAGTAAGTATCAGATGCTTGGTCTGGATTTCCTTGCCGTCGCGCCTCATCTTGATCCGTTTAACATTGATTACGTTCTGGTCACTGAAGCCCTCCAGGAGTTCAGCTTCACTCAGCTGCAACAGATCATCATCTGATACAACGCCACGGGTGGTATTCATGGTACGGTGCGGGGTTACTGTTAATTGAGCTTCTCCAAATGCCACTAGGTTGGGTAGTTTCTCGTATTGTTTCATATCACGGAGCTCCAAGAGGAGATCCCCGCTTGCCATCCTGGATGCTTTATAGCCGGGTCCAAAAATATCAGTCAGAGTCTTTGACACAAGGAAAGGTGAGATTGTTCGTACTGATTTGTCTGTTTTTTCTGAGTGGATCACATGAAATCGGGGAAAGTTCTGTGTTTGACGTCCAAAAAACTGGAAAACATCTTCGGTGCGCCCTCGTTTCAGACGGCGATCAGTGAGTGGGGGAAAAGAACTTGCCATAAGTATAGGTGAATGTTCGGCAGCAGCGCCAGCCACCCACCATGGAGCCCAACTAGGGGACGCTGCAATACCTGGAAAAGATTGGTCCTGCAAACGCCAGCTGTACGCCACTACTATAACCAAATATGGAATATCCAAGGTTGGCTACCCACACAAGGTTAACCCTAGCTGCCTGGGAAAACGGAAGTAAAAGGAAGTGAAAAGAAGACAGGATAGATTGAAAGTGAGAGAGAAAGACGAAGATTTAAGAAGAGGACAGGAAAAGGCAACTGCCGATTTCCCCTGGGTGGGTCAGCCCAGGGGTGCCGTCTATGTGAAGCAGAGGCCGAAGAGGTGTGTTGCCTCCGCCGGGGGGCCTTAAAGGTCCGAACACCCGGCATCAGCTCAACCTCCAGGATCCCCCTTTCCCCAGACACGGCTAAGCCACGCACGGCTACACGCGGGAGGGTCCAACCCTCATGTGCTCGGGTACGTGGTGGCGCAACTCACCAAACGCCTGCTGACGCAGACGCCCCTGCGGGGGCAAACAGATTGGCCACGTGCAACAACCGTGCCCGGCCCGACCCAGAAGGCCGAGATCGGGCCTTCGTATTTTTACCTGGCCATGGGTGGCCGCCCGATTTCCTGCCGAGCTCATTTTTTTGCTTGGGGTGTCGCCTATACCCTACGGTGTGCTTTAATGCGGCTCTGCTTCTGCACGCCCTGGGTAAGTTGTCTGCTTGACAAAGTGTCAAGGTGTTTATTTTGCAGAAATAGCAAAACGTACCGTATCGTACCTTGAACTTCAATTTATCCCGTCTACCGCCAACCGCTGTCGTCTCTTTATTAGTAGCGTTTCCTTGCCTTCTCGCGCCACCTATTCCTTCTACCTTGTATCGGAAATGCGAGCGAAGAGTGGCAAGGCTATTCACTCGTTTCGCGACTGAGTAGGTATTTGCACGTTAGCAGAATGCTGAGTGCTACAATTTCTGCAATGATTTTGCAGGGGAGTCACGGAGGCTAATGTAGCGACGCCCGGGGAGCTCCAGAAGGCTATGTGCACATTCGACGCGGTGCAAAGAGGCAAACGAGTTTTTCGCGTCGGCTTTCCTCTCTGCCGCGCTCCTGTTGTGTGTACACAGGCTCTGAACCACCCCGACGTGGTGTGCCAGACCGGAACCGCAGCAGCAGCAGCAGCAGCAGCAGCGGGAAAGTCAAAGGAAGAGGCAAAGGAAGCTTTGCTTTAAACTGAAGGTTAGCAAGAACTCTTCATCGCATAATATACTTTATATTGCGATAACAGAGAACGCTTACTATGAACCGACTCAGACCGAGTCGGTGACTGCCCTCCGTTGAACCTTGGTCACAATACAAGCCCACACGCTCCTGCTGCTGTCTTTCTCCAGGCCAACTGGACTTACGTGACTGCCTTCGCAAAATGCACGGACCATCTCTTTGTCTTCCGCCACGCTTTTCTCAGCGACGGGATGCAGGGATTACGGGTCAGTCGGCATTCCAAGTGCGTTGGAGCGCGCGGCAGCTTGTTTGACGGAATTCATTAGCACACGCTCACTGCTAGCACTCCGTGCATTTCAAGCGTATCTGTAAAGCTTCGCAAATGTCACTTCTCGAAAGTGCCACTACGCACCACAGTGAATTACCCTTTTATGTCAGAAGCTTTAACATGTTCTTTTGCTAGTGCGGTGTCCAAAGTTTGCGATGCTTCTGTTGCCGTTCACATTAGCTTGTAAACAATCAAGTACAAAAAAATCCCTCTCTGTTCGACCCCTGTGAAAGTGGATGTAAAGCGAAGCTGGTGTAGACGTTAGACAAGCACCACGACGTACGTCACGCGCGCCATGTACGTGCGCAAAAGTGCAGCATACAACCTCATTCTTCTAGGCCGCCCGCCAAGCGCAAGTACCTCAGTGAACTAAATAAATGTTTACAGGTCAGTTGCGTCGGAAAATGCCTGAAGTTCGACTTACACACAAGCTGCAGCTACGGATTTCTATTAGAATATACGCGAAAAAATAAATCTGCTACGCGGAAACTGAAATACAAAGCTCCTTCCCGGCTGCCGTTTGATGTCTGTCTGAGTGGCCGCAACCGCTAGATGGTGATACATTGAGCACAACATATGTCCTCATTCTGCTACGCCCTCCTGCTAGCGCAAGTGCTTATTGAGCTATTTGAATTTGTCAAAGTAAGATGCGTTAAAAACTTCATAAAGTACGACTTACACACAACCTGCAGAGATGACCGCATCGGATTAAAATTCGAATATTCGACAAAACATAATTCTGTTTCGCGAAAACTAAAGCACAAGCCCCTTTTCCAGCAGCCATTTTTTGAGTGAGCACGCCCGCAGAAATACCGACCAGCTAGAGGCTAACAGCTTCGCTGTAAAACAGCGCGAGAATACAAGCGTGAGAAAGAAGCCGACGGAAACAGCGCTGATCGTCTGCACTTCACTCACTTCCTATCACTAGTTTCTTGGAAGCTAAAGTGTGTTAAGTTAATATGGGTACCGAGTCACTCTAGACAACATTCAAATGAAATGGCTGACTCCTCAGCGCAAACACTGCTGAATTAACCAATAATTCCTATTTTCCCAGTATCGGCATTCATTACAGCGATTAGGAAGCGGAAATTTTCTGTGCGTGGTGATCCCATTTAAACAATAACAACCTGAGCAGAATTCGGTCACTTCAAGTTTCCCTCGAAAAATCAGTGGTGTTCATCATGACAATTAGAGGTTATAATTATCATGTTGCGTTGTCGCATCCCCCCCTAAGCCGATATTTACACAGGCCTGGTCTGGCGATATATCCTCTATGCCAGTTCTGCTAAAAAATGTCAACTATTCATGACAATTTTTACTGCGTTGTCAGTTTGTATTACAAGTGAAAACATTCTTGAAGCACCGCTTGGTAAAATTGGTTTGAATTGAGGTGCTCAAATATTACTGTCTTTCGGCGCCTCGTTACTGGGTTATAGTGATAGGAACGTTGCTTGATGCGGTAGTGCTTTCATTCAAGCAACAAAACGTACTGGATGCAAATTCTTATGCACTATTCTTATTGTAATTATTTTGAATTCACCTAATTCAGGATTTTGCAATCAATCCTTTTTTTCAATTTCGTGTTCTATTTATTTGGCCTCACAGCTCAATTGCAAAAAACTCCTTTATTCGCAGAGTCACATTTTATTTGCCTGTTTTATTATTAGATATTAACTGAACGTACATTAACCATCCCACATTGTGGGTACGTGCCACGTTTTGCAGGCGCGAGAACAACAACAGCAGCGTGTGTTGCGGACCAGTGCTTATGGTAACTAGTGAGTTTTAGGACTACTGCGAGAAATGGTCCTCCAATTCGCGGCCCTGCGGCGCTTTCCAGTGACGCTACTGAAGACAAAAGAGGGCCCAAGACTGTGTCGCTGTCGACCACTAAGCAGGTGAGTGGCGTCGAAAATTACGCCAAAGATCACTTCGCAAGCGGAAAGAAAAGAGGCCTATTCACGAAAACCTCTTACGCTAAAATTGTGCATTTATAAGAGCGAATTCCAGCAAACCCTACTACTGAACATATTATAGGGAAGATGGCCAGCCAATGGCAAAGAGCGCTCACTTACGAAAGTCTTTGTGAGTTCCGCCCCAGGTGTATTAAAGCACTGACCAGTCACGGAAAGGTAAAACTGAGGTCGAACCAAGCCTAACCTCTCCAGGATAGGAGCATTATCTTTTTTCTCGTGCATGTGTATGTGTATGTATCTGTGTGTTTTTGTGTCCGTGTGTGTCACATGTGTTGACACATAAGATGACATGTGGCGACACATGTACTTGTTTATTCTTTTTCCGGGGACTGCATTTCACCAGTCAACCGGTTACAGCTATCATACAGCCCAAAATGCGCGTACATGATTGGAACTTACTCGAACGTTATCATTGACTCTGTTTGTTGTCTATATTCTCGCCAAACCTTGTGTAATCAGATATATCAGGCGCGACGAGAATACTGTTGTGCTGTCAGGAAGGTGTTCGAGCACTAGCGATTAAGCTGTGAAGTTCAATGCGTCGTGTATGAAAGCCCACGTGCTTGACCCGCAATCAGATTTAGACGAGCGCCAAGAGTGCTCGCCGCTATCGTTGTGCCTTGAGCGCCACTTGTTTTCTGGGCAAAGGTTCGCACAATAAAGAGTTAACGTTAAGCTGCCATGTTTTTGATATCGTCTTTTTCTACGCCATACCGACAATGTGACCATCTTATTTATTTATTTATTTCATACCTCACAGGCCCCGAAAAGCATTGGGTGTGGGTGGCATATCAACAGAAGTACAGTACAGAATAAACCAGAGTAACGGTACAATAGCCGAGGTACAATTCAAATACACAAGAGGAATACAAAGTAGAATCGGTAAGGCCATAAAAGGAACATATTAACACGAAGATTAAAAAACAAATGCGAAATAGCATAAAGTGATAACCAAGTACAAGTGAGACAGTAGTACAAAATAAAACATTTAGAGCAACTGAAAGAGTAGTGCAACAAAAACAGCAATTAGGGCAAAAATAAAGCGATTAATGCTGGAAGAGGTGTTTTTTGAACTCTCCAGGGTGAGAAAAAGAGTTTAGGTTGTCAGGAACATCATCCCAGAGCTTAATTGCTGTAAGTGATGCAGATGAGTTGAATGATTGAGTTTTCCCATATATGTGGTTACAGCTGAGAAGATTATGTAAGCGCCATGAAGATCGAGGAGGCGATTCTAGAGGCAAGAATTTATGAAATAAACACAGAAGTCAAATAAAACGACAATTTTCAAGTATCTGTATATGACTAAGCTTTTGTGGCTAGGAGACACTGGCGAGGGGACTATAATCGTTAGAAATGAATCGGGCATGTCTGTTTTGGAATGCACTCAATCATTTGAATTAGGTATTTTTCATGGGGAGACCACATAGATGAGACGAATTCCAACTGTGGACGAATAGATGTTAGATATGCTAGTTTTCGAACGGAGCTAGGCGAGTTTCGCTGGTTTTAGCGTATGAAACGTAATGTCTTCGATGCTTCGAGGGTTTTGCACGCTCCGGTACTTTAGCTGCCACTTGGATGAGGCAATAAAAACAGGAGTTTGCATGCATTTTGATCCCTTACTGATTGGCAAATGATGGCTGAAGGTGTACGATGAGCAAAGCGCGTGCTGGCGGCTGTTTGTTGTCAAACGCGTTAATTTCTTGTGCACACATACGGCCACTACAATCAAGTGGGTATGTATAGGTGGTCTATCTCTGCAAGAGTTCGTCGTGAGACGAGTATAAACTATGAACAGCCACGAAACTAGCCCCTTTCATCGGCCTCTTGAACTGCCTATACACCGTTGGCTTTGTTAGCAAACGAACAAACCTAACTCGCAGGAATAAGTGTGGCAGTTCAAGGTGAATTGTCACTGAAAGTGCAAACACGCAATGAATGTTTCATGTGAGGCACAACAAATTCAAAAGGTTCCATTACGGATTAAAGAAAATCTGTCTGCTCTGCTGCGTGTCTCCGTATCAAGGCTGGATGGAGTGAGGAATTGGGCGCGAACCGTGAGACGATAAATTGTTCAATAATTTCTTCGTTTATTACCATAGTATGGTTTCTGCTAAAGCAGGCATTATCATAATTATGAATAGTATTACTGAAATTATTATTACACTGAACACAAAAAATCAGCATGTCAGCTTAGGGCATGTTATTTATTTTATGTTATTTGTGTATGTTATTTATTTTAAGAAAATATATTTATTTATGAATACCTTACAGGCCTACAGTAAGGTATTGGGAAAACGGAGATCTATGGTTACATCAGCATAAACATGTGTTTGCATCAACGAAAAAGGAAGCATCAACATAATAATGGCTTCATTCACACAACGTAATAGCATGCAAGGTCAATACACTTAATACAAAAAGTAAAATTGAAATGAAAGCTAAACACAGGAAAACGTACGCGCGGTAAGATACTAGTAAATATTACACTAATATCATCGTACTACAGAGAAGGCGTGCAACGTGGCAATTTCCATATCAATTGCTGAATCACCGCAATGCAGGCTGCAAAAAAAAAACGAAAAAAAACAAACAATGTAAGACAAGGCAACAACTAAACTCTGCCATCTACGATAGGCAAGAAGTTCAGAAATACAATGAATTGTGTATGAACGAGACATAATTTGTTTAGAAAACTAAATTATTATTTAGAAGTGCTACAAAATCAAGAATCAGAGCTTAGAAAAGTACTGGAACGAATAAAGGCTCTAGAGAACCAGATGGTTGAGAGGTCAAAATTTTCTAGGCAGAGCTGCAAAATTGCCTGGGATATATCCTGTGAAAAGTTCTCGCAACACGTGAAAAGACAGGCACTGCGCATGTTGATATTGTTACGGTGAAGGGAAAGAAGAAGGTGACGCGAACGAGAGGAAGACGAAGTCTCTGGCCGTTGCCTGAACGCCATATTTCTTCGCTTGTAAATATACATCCTTCTACACTCGTGGGCCTGCTTTCTTCCTGCAACATTTTGGTGGAGGTGCTGGGTACAATCACGGAACTTCGCAGTGGACGTCATCTACCTGCCGCCACAATGGCAGATCAACCGACACAACCGACAACGCCTCAGCAGTCCACGCCAACGGTCATCCTCACTCATCTGCGGGACCCGGGGACATTTTGTGGCACGGACAACACCGACGTCGAGGACTGGCTTGTGATGTACGAACGAGTGTGCGACAACAACAGGTGGGGTCCAACAATGATGCTAGCAAACCTCATGTTTTATCTGAAAGGAACTGCGAAGCAATGGTACGATACGCATGAAGCTGACCTAACAAGCTGGGATGTCTGCAAAGAAAAAATGCGTGACCTGTTTGGCAGACCTGTCGGTCGTCAGTTGGCAGCAAAAAAAGAACTTGCATTCCGCGCTCAGACGTCCACAGAATCCTATGTCGTGTACATACAGGATGTGCTGGCTCTCTGCCGCAAGGCTGATAACACCATGACCGAGGCGGACAAGATTGGTCACATACTAAAAGGTATTGCAGACGACGCCTTCAATCTCCTGATGTGTAAGGATTGTGCCACTGTGGATGCAATTATAAAGGAGTGCGGGCGCTTCGAACAAGTGAAAGGCCGCCGCGTCCCTCAACATTTCGACAGGCTGCCCAATACCGCCGCGACATCTTCGTGCGCAGACCCGCCGCGGTTCGTTCAGCCGACAGGATCAGAAGATCTAACGCGTATCGTTCGCCGTGAGCTTGAGGCCATGGCTCCGGCTCCACTTCGTTCCGACTGTCGGGAAAGTGTGCCCGCTATCTCGCTTATACAAGCGGTCGTTCGGGAAGAAATAGCGAGTTTGGGCATTCCATCTCTCTGCTCGGTCCGCCATACGAACACCTACCAGATTTCTCCGGCCGCTCGCTCCCAGACGCAAAGCTTCCCGCCACTCCGCCGCAACCCCGCTGACTGGCGCACACCGGATGAGAGACCCATCTGTTTTAATTGTTCCGGTATTGGACACATCGCCCGTCATTGCCGTAATCGCTGGTCGTCGTCTCCTCGGTGGTCGTCTCCGAGTCACTACCGCCAAGTACCAGACAATCGCACTTTCTCGCCCTACACGCCGCCTCGGAACATCAACGCCGACAGTGCCCCACCAAGATCCAGCCGCTCCCCGTCTCCGCAAGGCCGTCGGTCCCGTTCGCCTCTCGTTCACCGCTCTTCGTCCCCATCTGCAACCGGTCGCTTCCCTTCGGGAAACTAGGCGGTGCAGCTCCCGGAGGTGAAGCTGCAACTCCGACCCGGCCCACAAATCGTCTGTTGACCCTGCCTACACGTGGAAACCTACTGGACATTGAAGTTGATGGTGTTCCTGTCACATCTCTCGTTGACACAGGAGCGCAGCTTTCGGTTATGAGCGCTGCTCTACGCCGAAGGCTCAAAAAGGTTCTGACTCCCGCCGTACCGTGCACTGTGCGAGTCGCCGATGGGAGTACTTCACCTGTTCTTGGAATGTGCACAGCACGCGTGACCATTGCGGGCCATTATAGCGTTGTTTTATTTATCGTCCTCGAGCACTGTCCACACGACCTAATTCTCGGCCTCGACTTCCTTTCGAAACACTCTGCCCAAATTGACTGCTCCGCAGGTGTTGTACAGCTGGATCTGCCGCTTCCTGCCGACGCAGACGCAACAACTTGTGCATCACCCCGCTTATGTTCTGCTGAGTTTGCACGGCTGTCTCCACAGGCGGCTACCAATGTCCTCCTGACGCCCTGTCCTCCCGTACCTGATGGCGAGTACGTCGTGTCTCCGCTTACTGACGTGCTTTTGTCACGAAATATTGCCCTACCGAGCACCTTAATCCGGATCCTCGAAAACTGCGCTCGGGTGCCCATCCTCAATTTTGGATTTTCGACGCATGTGCTGCCACACGGCATTGCCGTCGCACTTATCACTCCTTTGGATGAATTTGAGATTTCTTCTTTGGCCTCCGAATCCTTCCTGAGTACCAACGCACCTTTGTCACCCATTCCTTCGTGCTCGACGCCTGCGGACGATGTTTGTAAGATGATCGCCCCTGACCTTCCTTCCGAGCAAAGAACAGCTCTTCGTCACCTCCTGTCATCTTATCGGGATATCTTTGATTTGGACGACCGTCCACTTGGTCAGACATCTGTTGTCACGCATCGCATCAACACCGGTGACGCCAGCCCGATTCATAGGCGGCCATATCGTGTCTCCGCAACAGAAAGGGCCATAATCCAGAAAGAGGTTGACAAGATGATGGACAAGGACATCATTGAACCTTCCAGTAGCCCGTGGGCATCACCGGTTGTCTTAGTAAAGAAAAAAGACAACTCGTGGCGCTTCTGCGTTGACTACCGTCACGTCAACAAGATAACAAAGAAGGATGTTTATCCCCTGCCTCGCATTGACGACGCTCTTGACTGCCTTCACGGATCCCAATACTTTTCATCAATTGACCTCCGCTCCGGCTATTGGCAGATTAGCGTCGACGAGATGGACCGCGAGAAAACCGCCTTCGTCACACCGGACGGTCTGTACCAATTTAAAGTCATGCCCTTTGGATTATGCAATGCGCCAGCTACATTCGAGCGCATGATGGACTCTCTGCTGCGCGGCTTGAAGTGGTCTACATGCCTCTGTTACCTAGACGATGTGATTGTGTTTTCGTCGAACTTTGAGAGCCACCTGAGGCGCCTCACGCCCATACTCTCTGTGTTTCGCAGGGCTGGCCTTCAGCTAAACTCCTCCAAGTGCCATTTCGGTCGCCGTGAAATTACCATGCTCGGCCATCTCGTAAAGGCCGCCGGAATCCAACCTGATCCACAGAAAGTCCACGCTGTGCGCAATTTTCCTGTACCTTGTTCCACAAACGATGTCCGTAGTTTTCTGGGCTTATGCTCTTATTTCCGGCGATTTGTGAAACAATTTGCCGACATCGCTCGCCCTCTCACTGACCTTCTTAAGAAAGATGCCTCTTTCTCTTGGGGACCACTGCAGGAGCAAGCCTTCTCTACCCTGATCGAGCGGCTTACAACCTCCCCGATTCTGTCACACTTTGACCCTTCTGCGCCTACTGAAGTACGAACTGACGCGAGTGGTTATGGCATCGGCGCTGTCCTCGCTCAACGTCAACAGGGCAACGACCGTGTCATCGCTTACGCCAGCCGCCTTCTTTCCACGCCCGAGCGAAATTACTCCATCACTGAGAGGGAATGCCTCGCGCTCGTATGGGCGGTCGCGAAATTTCGGCCGTACCTTTTCGGTCGGAGCTTCTGCGTCGTAACCGATCATCACGCCCTCTGCTGGCTCTCCTCTTTGAAGGACCCAACTGGACGACTTGCACGTTGGGCATTGCGTCTACAAGAATATACATTTTCTATTACGTATAAGTCAGGGCGCCTGCATAAAGACGCTGACTGCCTGTCCCGCAATCCCGTGGATCAACCGGACGATACCGATGCAGACTCGGACATCAGTATTCTGTCTCTCTCCGGCTTTCTCCATATTGGCGACGAGCAACGCCAAGATCCTGTTCTTCGAACACTTATGGAACGCCTCAGTTCCTCGCCTAATGACCCGTCTCTGCGGATGTTCACCTTGCGCGATGGAACTTTATACCGTCGTAGTGTTCGTCCTGATGGCCCGGAGCTGCTCCTAGTCGTTCCAAAGCACCTTCGACTGGTCGTGCTCCAGCAACTTCACGACGCTCCTACTGCTGGACATCTGGGCATGACTCGGTACTTACGACCGCCTGCGGCGCCGCTTCTTCTGGCCCGGCATTTATCGCTCTGTGCGCCGTTATGTCACTTCTTGCGACCTGTGTCAGCGCCGCAAGACGCCTGCTATGCCTCCTGCTGGTTTGCTTCAACCAATTGCTATCCCTACAGAGCCCTTCTTCCGTGTGGGCCTCGACCTCCTTGGCCCCTTTCCTATTTCTATGAAAGGAAACAAATGGATTGCTGTAGCAACAGATTATGCCACGAGATATGCCATTACACGAGCGATGCCAACCAGCTGCGCTACAGATGTCGCCGACTTCCTACTATACGACGTCATCCTGCACCACGGCGCCCCTCGCCAGTTACTCACGGATCGCGGCCGCTACTTTCTCTCGAAGGTCGTCGATGATCTGCTCCGCTCCTGTTCTACAGAACACCAGCTCGCTACCGCATACCACCCTCAAACGAACGGCCTCACCGAACGACTCAACCGCACACTAACCGAAATGCTGGCCCTGTACGTTTCCGACGATCACCGCGACTGGGACGTCGCTTTACCATACATCACTTTCGCATACAACTCGTCCCGTCACGATACTGCCGGATTCTCCCCATTTTACCTTTTGTATGGCCGCGACCCCACCTTGCCCTTCGACACGTTGCTACCTTCCGCAGTACAATCACCCAGCACTGGTTACGCTTGCGATGCTATTGCCTTAGCCGCCCAGGCCCGAGAGGTCGCGCGTCATCGCCTCACAGTCTCGCAAGCTTCTCAAAAACGACGCTACGACCTTCGGCACCGAGACCACCATTTTTCACCTGGTTCCCTTGTCCTTCTCTGGACGCCTTCACGTCGAGTCGGCTTGTCGGAAAAACTCCTTTCCCGTTATTCTGGTCCATACCAGATCTTACGACAACTGTCCGACGTGACATACGAGATCGCCCCAGTCGGTCAGCCTTCAGTGTCTCCCAACGTCACCAGCGATGTTGTTCACGTCGCCAGGCTCAAGCCCTATGTCTCCCCATTAAGCGACGCTCCATAACCTGCACCGGGACGGAGCTAACCCCACCGGGAGGGTGATGTTACGGTGAAGGGAAAGAAGAAGGTGACGCGAACGAGAGGAAGACGAAGTCTCTGGCCGTTGCCTGAACGCCATATTTCTTCGCTTGTAAATATACATCCTTCTACACTCGTGGGCCTGCTTTCTTCCTGCAACAATATCTCTACGGCTGCCTCCGCGTGCACCAGATAATGATGATGATGATGTTTTATTAGCATCCCCTTTGAAACGGGGCCGTAATAAATAGTTACCTAGCCTGTTTGAATTAATCAGGTATGCTATACATGTTTTTTATCTAGCATTTTTGTATACATTTCATAAATTTTTCCCCTCAAAGATTACCTTGCACGGTTACCTATGACGCTACCCTCGGCTAATATCACTATGACTGTACCCTCGGCTAACAGCGCCATCCAGGGGCGGCCGGTCGCTCGCGCGGCATTACATTTTTTTTTTCTGCGGAACGCGCCGAATGTGATGTGCTCAGTAAAAACCTGCGAGCGCGCGCAATCTCGGACGCCATAAGATGGCGAATTAGGTTTTGCTGAAGGTCGATGATGACGCTTGACATTTTGAATTTCCCCTATAAACTGTAAGCGGGGTTCAGCTGAGTCTCCCCTATAAACTGTAAGCGTGGTTCAGCTGAGTCTCCCCTACAAACTGTAAGCGTGGTTCAGCTGGGTCTCCCCTATAAACTGTAAGCGTGGTTCAGCTGAGTCTGCCCTATAAACTGTAAGCGTGGTTCAGCTGAGTCTCCCCTATAAACTGTAAGCGTGGTTCAGCTGAGTCATATGCGGGCAACGTTTTCAAGTATATGGTTGAATGGCAGGCGCCTGACGTTGTCTTTGCAACTACTAAAAAAAAAATCAGCTTCATCTGAAATTAAGTTGTAAATCTTCGCGGTCACTCAAGTCTGCTGTTTACTTTTTTTAATGTGAAAGCATTAGGTGCCCATTTCGCGAAAATCCTTCGGCGTCGCCGTGACCGAAAGATGGTACCAAAAATGGCCGACGGCGCAAAGAGCAAAAACGCGTCAAAGAATGCTCGCAGTGACGTCAAATTTACCAGGCTTGTTCCTGCAAAGAAAATTAATTAATGGCTTTGAAAAGGAAATTTGGGCACATTTCGGTCTGGGTGGGAATCGAACACGGGCATCCGGGATGAGAGAGGAGCAAGCTTTCCCGACGCCATGGCGGCTCCACGGTGATGGCAGACTAACGGTGTGCCTAGTGCGTGCGTCATTGCACACGTCACGTCGCAGCCATCTGGATGAGCAAAGGTGTGTCCTAGTACGTGATGGGCACGTGATGGCGCAGCCAATGTGGAGGAAGTGACGCCACGTCATATGTGCTTAACATGAGCGCGTTCATGACGTTCCGAGGTCTACAAACGGTACAATGCTTTCGCGTTCCCACACATAAGCTGTCGTAAGTGTCTCTGCCGAACTTTGTTTTTTTTTTAAATTCCGGTTGCAACCTGTTTTACCTAAACACTTGCGGCAACGGTCATGACTGTTGACATAGTTGGAGTTTGAATGATATATTTGACACAGCACAAAACAAAATGTCCTGCAAAATAAACGAAAACAGGTTATTTAGTGTGCACGTCCATGTAACAACTAACATCTAACATGCCGAGCTCAACATGCTTGATGTGGCGTGTGAAGCGACATCTTTACAGCGCAGGAACGTACTATTTCCTGTAGAGCACTAACGAAAGAAGAGCTCTAACGTGACCTTGTTAGGCTTGAACTGCAGCACTATAAGTAAAAGGTAAACGTGATCAATTGGGTGCGCAAACATGTTACTTCGTGTGGCTCCTGCATAGTGCGCACACTACATCAATTAATCAGAGATGTCAGAATCTCGCCTGTATGGTTTAGACATTACAAAGAGGAGGGGTTTCTTACAAGGTGAACGTTTGAAACAAAGAGTTGATCGAACATTAAGCATGAAACAATAGACGCGTGGTATGAAGGAGTGCAGCTGAAAAGCAAAATGTTGAGCAGTACAGACGCAGGAACTGGAAGAAAACAAACTGTTATTATATAATATATGTGAGGCTCTGAAGCCTAGCTAACATTTCGCACCTTGTCACTGGTCAGCATTTGCGCTGCCACAATGGAGGTTCTTATTAGAGCGATAACTCTACTATACTCCAGGTACAAACCCAGAAAACGCCTGGTTCCGGAAATCCTAGCTTCAGTCTTTGCTAAGGTCAAACTGGGACTTAGCCTGCCACTACCAGCGACTACTACGTATGCCGCGTGGGCGCCCATATCTTCAAAGCGATCTGCGATGTGTACAAAGTGCGCCGAGTGCTTGTAGCTCCGTATGCGCTGTGCTTTCTACGCTTAGTTCACGTTGAAGTGAGACGCAGCATGAAGGTCAATTCACTTGTTGCTGCTGCCACGCTGAGCAGCGTCTATGTGTTGTGGTGCAATTGTAGATGCGGTAGTTGCTGACGGCGCCGAACAGCGCCTGTGTCCTTTCTCAAAGCAAGCAAAACCGTGCTATCACTTGACAAACTTGGTTTAACCGCGTTCAACCACGGTAAATGTTCAACTGTTTTACGTAAGTAGTAGTCACTACAGGACATATGTTCAACTTTGGACACAGACGGAACATGATCGGTACTGACATCTTTTAGCCGTTATAGACTGTGCGATATTCGCAAGAGTAACACATGCATGTTGGTGTCTATAACATTAGTTATCTTTAATTGAAACGAAACTGACGTGTTCACAGTCTTTCCGGATCGATCCCGTGAATTCAGACACGTCAATACATTTTTGATGAAACACAACCTCTTTTTACAGTTCGTCCAAGACCGAGAAGAGAGTGAGCTCTAGCTATTGGATCCAGGCATGCTCGAAGCCGCTATCTCCCGTCACACTTGGCACTTACGTCGACATTGCTGCTGAAAAATTTGGCGATCGTGTTGGCTGGGTGTTTGTGCAGGAGGGAAAGCAGTGCACCTTCGCTGACTTTAAAGATGAGGTGAGCGTCATCTTGCCTGTGTCTGTGGTGGCGCTGGCGTTGCGACGTCACCGGTGTTGCTGGTAAGCCTGGCGTGCTTCGCCAGCACTTGTTCCACCTGAGCATCTCTTTCACTGCAAGAACGGACGTTTCACGACACAATCCCTAACTCGGTGTCGCTAAGTAAGGCTACAAGCAGGCCTAAAGCATTTTCCCTCATTCCTTCGCGTCCTTCCGGGAACACTACACCTTAAAAGCTACCATGTGGGAGACCTAGTTTGCGTAGACTACAAACTAACACCTTTCTTTTCTCATCGAACTGCGGGCACAATCAGACTAAGCGTTCCACATAACCAAACTCATTATGTAGCTCAGAAAGTGAGGAAGTAGACTATTCCGCCCAGATAACAAGACCTGCGTGCAGACGGAGCCAGTTTAAACTCGATACAGGATAGCGGTGTATATCATGATACAGATACAATATAATCAGGTGATGAGTACTACCGGTACAATGCAGTACCTATTAATTGCGTCCGCCGCGATCATAAACACTTTATTAAGATGATTGGCTAAATTACTTAATTCCAATTTCGCTAGCACAGCCCCCTTCGTTTTTGATTTCCTGACCCGCCGTGGTTGCTTAGTGGCTATGGTGTTGTGCTGCTAAGCACGACGTCGCGGGATCAATTCCCGGCCATGGCGGCCGCATTTAGGTGGGGGCGAAATGCAACAACACCAGTGTACTTAGATTTAGGTGCACGTTAAATAACCCCAGCTGATCAAAATTAATCCGGAGTCCCCCCACTACGGCGTGCCTCATAATCAGATCGTCTTTCCGGCACGTAAAACCCCACAATTTAATTTTAATCCAATTTTCTCTACTAACAGGCAAAACAGTTTTTGTTTCGATGTTCAAAACAGTACTACAGTGTCATTCAGAAACAGTCGGCAGGGGGCTGCCGGATTTGTACTCGACCGATGCAGGTGCTCTGTGCAATCAGCAATGTTCTCACGCCGCCTTTGAAATAGATATGATGCACTCATTTGTCGTCCGATCATAACGTGAATAAGCGTCTTATTTGGTTACGTGCTGGCTTGTATTATGCTTCAGGTCATACTTTGCGTATTATGCAATGCATACATTACACCTTGTTCTAGGGTAGTCTATAGACAATACACTGTGGTAGGCGTCAGTAAACGGCAGTATATGTACACCCGTAAGCAAAAGTATACGCACCACAGGGTCGCCGAAAAAACTGAATTTCTTCCTAATTAAAAGCATAAACTGGAATTGACGAGTGCACTGAAAAGTTCGCAATGCCAAGTTTGAACTGCAATCCTCAATTTCAAGTTGCGTTCCAAGGCCGAGAGAAAAAAAAACAGCTATATGGCGCAACCCGTGGTTCGTACACTTGTGCTCACGGGTGTACCTTATGTTATAAATGTATTTAGACACGCCAGTCTTACTGGGACATAGGCCACCCTGCTCCTCCTACCTCCTCCCCCTCTCGTCACAAATTGGATGCTTATATCATCGCAACGGTGTGGTGGTTTGCATCAGTGTTCAAAACGCCTGTAACTTTAGGAGAAGGTTAAAGTTCGAGGTGGAGCAGTTAGCTGATGCTGCTAGGGAAAGCGCGCATCTTCATTTCCATTTATACACGTCAGACAATGAAACGGTAGGACATGTAACAACTGATTATTTTTCATCTAAAATGTCATGCCCGGGCCAACGTACACCTTGAACGTTTCCCACGAGGCAGCCCCTTTCATCAGCGCCGTCCAGCCGACGATAGAGCCCGACACTCGCTATTACAAGCTGACAGTCACGGAGATGCCACGGATTGATGCGAAAGGCCAACTTCGAGGAATTGCTACCGTGGGAACGGCGACGATCTCGGTTTCCTAGATGGCCACGCAGTGGGAGCAAATGCGAGGGCGAAGTTCTGTGAACAATACAACCCCTCTGATTGATTGGCCGCTCCAAGGTCATCTGAAATAGCGGGTCAACTAGGGAAAGCGACTGTTTTATAAGAGGACACATTTGGTTGAGTGACTGGTCTGACGTGTCGTGAGGCGAACTCAGGCGTTTAACAAGCTCCTGATGGAGTGGGCTTCCGTATCAAGGGCCAGTGTACATAACGTAAATTAAACCATTTTTCCTTTTTCCTACTACTGGACGTACTTACCAATGCGCTTGGTGGATTCCTGGCCCAAACGCCACCTCGAGCCGCAACAAGCTGTATGTGGCTAGGTTCTGACCACAAGTACGTACGTCGACAGGGTGTGTAGAAAAAAGTCGCGTCGGCAAAATTAAATTCACAATAGCCTGCTGCGCGCCGGCGGTGCTCCGTGGCTGCGGAGTGGATGGCGGAATAATAAAACGTCATTGTGTTCCCACTAATGTCTGTGCCTCGTTTGAACGCCACAGAGGGCCCCGTGTCGCAGAAAATTCGGTGTCGGCGTCGGGGGAGTTGCCCGTCCAAGAAATTCATCCCGAGCCACCCCGAACGCGCAGTCCCTCCGCGTGGCGCAAGGAGTTAGTGAACAAAATTTGATTTCTCAAAGTAATATTCGTCATAAAATCGGAAAGCACGACTTGACCACAACCTGCAGACATGATACCGTAGGATAGTAATTGGAATGTACGAGAAAACTTAAAGACAATTCATCCCCTTTTCCAGCATTTCTACCATACAACAGCGGCGCTCCCGGGTAGATTACTTGCTAAAACACCATCCAGATGGCGCTCGCGTCATCTGCAGGCAAAACTGGAACTTAGCCTGCCTAATGCGTTTTGGATGCGCGCGCGCTTCGGGCCAACAGCAAACAATTAATAAAATAATATAAGAAGGATACTAGGGTCTTCACGTTTTGATATAAGACGGCTTATATTGCCCCTGGAAAAATGTCTTCCCAGCAGTGCATTTGTGTTTAAAAGTGAAGCCTACTTTAAGAGCATCGGTGTAAGCTTGGTCTTTGTGAGCTGGTTTCCCACATTGTGTAATCATGGATTTGCTCAAATATATATACGTAAATATACATAGATATATCCACAGGATGGAATCGTCGCAAGAGCAAAATCCGTTCACTGCAGAACACTTACATGATTCACAACAACCATTCTCTAAAAAACAAGCCTGCGGCTAGTTCGCTGGTCGTGGTAGGCGTCAATGTCTTCTCGACGGTGTGGGCTTGGCTCACGGCTGGACGGGGAGGTTCGGTGCAAGGACATAAAAGCACCTCCACCGGATGTCACGTGGTCGTGACGTGAAAGCATGCAGAATCCAAACTGTTAAAGCTCAAGCTCTTTGTTGGGGGATCCTGTGCCCAGCAAAGAAAATAACTCACTTTACAACAGGAGCGGCTAGCACAATCGTCGGTCGTTGACAAAAAACTGATCAGGGGCCAAACGGGTCAGCTTTTATAGATGAGTCTTCGAAGGTTCTAGAGTAATCCCTGGTGCCAGCGTGTCTTCCAGAAAGTACTAGACAACTCGCGTCGCTCATACAATCAGATTACATAAGCGTCGGTGACAACAGACAACGGATAGAAGCATGGATAACGTTCGAGAAACTTCCGATGCATGCAGGCGCGTCCTGCTCCGAGCGATAACGTTGAACATTTGTTAGCCGGTGGAAAGCGGCCACCGGTGAAAGATAAACAAGTACACGTGTCAATATTTAGGATTACGTATAAGTATGTCAACTGCAGTTGAGTGCGCCTAATTGTTTATTGTTGTTCTGCGCGTCGGCACGCTTTATATGAGTTTACGAGCAAATGAATTAGAATTGCTCATGGGCAAAAAGGTATAAGCGTTCACAAACTGCTGTTCATCAGTGGAAGGAGCTGCTTACCGTGAAATAGTACCAATACAATAAGATGTGTGCTAGTGCTACCGCGGAAGAAACGCTTACGCTGTTAATACAATATACAACTGTAACGACACGTCGTTTTTTGAACCAGAGGCTTCATATTCATGCGCGTACTGTATAATTTCCTGAAGTACTAGTTCTCTTGTCAACTTATAAGGAACTTTCGAAAACAACCGAATAAATTCTCGACAGCAACAATCAATGAACTTTGATATGTTTCTCCTCTTACAAATGAAAAGGTTGACCGAGTAGCCCAAGGCCTGCTGTCTCTTGGCTTCTGCAAGGGAGACACCTTGTTAATATGGTCCCCCAACACCTTCAACTGGATTCTAATGGCTGCTGCGATGGCTAAAGTTGGAATAATTTCCGTGAGTGACACTGTAGCTTTTAATATGTGCAAAACCTGTTTACGCGTATATAGCTGCAGTGGCTGCCGGCGTTATTAAACGCTAACAATAAAGGTAGAAAGTGCATACGTAAAGCATTGAGAACAGAAGTGTTAGCGACTAGATTCAGTATTTGTGAAAACACGATTGCCACGTGGAAAATTAGGAAAAATTATGGAAACCAGTACGTGTTCTGGTTCGTTCAAGTTCTTTTCTTTTACAGAGGGGGATGGCATCATGAAAGCGCGTTCTTTTTGGGGTAGCATTGAAATAAACCTGCTCACCACGGGATAGTGCTCACCACTCCAAGTTTAGCTCGAGCATAACATATTTAAATCACCGTAAACATTGGAAAAATAGCGCTCATTTAGCTTACCACCTTGCCGTATGCTAGCTGAGCCAGAAATTGGCCACAATAACGTGCCCCCCTTCAAATGTTATATTAGGTCGTCGGTAGTATACTGAAGAAAGAACAAGAAAACTGGAACAAGCTGACCTTCTAGCTTCTATGGGCAGAGTGATGTAGTTTAATCTAGTGTTCGCGAACAAATATGAGGCTTTAGAAGACAAGTATAACAACAAAGTAGATGGATTAAATGAGACGATAAGTAAAATGACATCGTAGACTGCATTCGAAGTTGGTATGAATACAGGAAACGGGCAAGCTGCTTCATGTAACAGACCTAAATATAAAATGGAGGGAGCAATGAAGTCTCCAGCTTTAGAGACCTGCTTATTGGGCTAAATTGCTAAAGCTTATACACAAGACCAGAATAAGTGACATTTGAAATTTTGACACTCGAAAGGCTGAGAAAGGAGTAAGTAATATGGGAAGCTTGAAATCAGCAAGAAGTAAATTTGGTGAATATTAGTTAACCTTGAATGGCGGATCAGCTAATGTGTGATGCAAGTTGACGTAAATAAACAACTTTAACAGTACTTTAGGCAGGTCTTTCGAGACGTAGTTATGTTCTCATTTTTCAGCAAAGTAGCAGAAGCATCGCTACGTGAGGTGCAGGCTGCATGATGTACAAAAACACAGTCAAGGGCTACAGAAAGAGTATCTGTGCTTGGCCAGTTTCTCGCGTTGTATTTTTTATTCCTCAAGGGAGACGCGGGGAAGCTGTGATGCCCTTTTTGCTTCTGTGCGTTTCGCCCACGGAGAAAATTTAGTGACTGTGCCGTTCTACCGGCTCTATTCCAGTCGTGGCTGCACTCCACCCCTGTTTCGACGGAACTTAAACTTTGCCACACTTCCCAATGTGTAGCAAAGTGTAAGGCCGCCCAGGCGTTCGAAATTATTGTTCGTCGCCAATATGATGTGGCGTAGCTTTTATCCTAGATGACTCTCAATGTCTACTAGGTAATGCAGTCTACGGAATTGCGCTGCTTACGATCCTGTTTTTCTAAGTGCCATTTTGCGTCATGGCTGGGCAACCTGTGACGAAGCGCCTTTATCTTGAGCGGGCCTCACTTACGACAGGAACGAGCGCAGAGAACAGAGTACATGTACTGACTCCAAATAGAGTTAATCACATTAATTACAGCAGCCTATATATTCACCATATCACTGCCAAAACCTGCACCTGCACTCAAATAACCTTTTAGAAGAAATGGGACACTAAAATTTGGAATTTTCACATCTGAACCGAAATTCACGCAGTGTGATACTACTTCCCTATAGACGATGAGCAACACGAGAACAAGGTAAGGGCAGGAGCCAACGTTTCGACAAGTAGCCTTGTCTTTTTCAAGGCGACATATGCTCTCCTCGGCACAGTATATATAGGTAGGCTTCTTCTAAAGGGGAGAGAAGATAAGGCGGGTGGGCAAGCTAATGAGCGAGAGTGTGTTAGCGGCGAGGGTGTAGAATTGAAAAGAAAGATAATGCGCTACTGATAATCGGTGGATGAATTTGAGCCAGCGCCCCCGCTCAGCACAAAATTCCTAAAGAACTCGCTTAAAGAAAGGATATTGTAATAACACCAGCAGACAAAGGCGGTAATATCGTAATCTGGTCCATAGAAAAGTACAAAAATGAGGCCTTCAAACAACTGAGCAACCACGCCCATTACACAAAACTCGACTCAAACCCAACTTCGGCTTACAGCAACATTGTGCAAAGTACAAAAGCGGAGCTCCTGTCCAGGAAATAATCACCCAGTCTCAATATCGCTTCATGAGGCCCAATAACACAGAAGCCGGCCTCTTATGCCTTCTTCCTAAAACACATAAGGTTCCCGTAGAAGAAATATTTAAAAATAACAACACATCTACCGAGTCACTATCTAAATTCTTCAATCACTATCTGTCAAACATCCCAACCACTCTACCATCTTTGTACAAGATAAGCCCCACTTCCTTGAAATTATCGACTCGACTAACGCTAACCAAATCCTCTCCGACCGCCCTCTTCTAGTAACTTTAGATGTTTCTGCTCTCACACTGACATACCCATAAGTAAAGGAATTGAAGCTGTGTCGAAGTCCCTCGAAGTCAATCCTCAAGCGCACGCTCCTAAAGTTTACCTAGCTATCACTTCTCGAGTTATTTCTCACGCTCAACTATTTCGAATTCGATTCTATTCACTACCTACAAACTTAAGGCCCATGAATGGGAACAGTATTCGCTCCCACTTATGCCAACATTTTCATGAGACAGCTTGAAGCCAACCTGATAAAATCACAACCTTTAAAACCCCACACCTACCTGCGTTACATTGACGACGTATTCATAATATGAGAACACGACACAAATGCGCTAACCCACCTTATTAGCCATTTCAACCGCTTTCACCCGAAATTACTGCTCACCACTATCCTAGTCAGACCAACTTCCTCTAAACGAAAATGGAAAACTGAGAACTTTACCGGAAGCCTATAGATAGCCAGCACTATTTAGACTAGACTAGTCATCGCCCGAGACACTGCAAGCGAGGAATTTTTGTCGGACAAGCAAAACGAATAAGAAGAATCTGTAGCGAAGACATCGATTACATCCACCACCTAAATGACCTTAAAGTAACGCTAGCGGAACGAAACCATCCACAAATTCCTCTCGACCAGACTTAGGACGTCGAGTCAAGATTAAAGAGGCAGTCAGCATTAACTAAGAAACAACCTACACCAGAATCTGATAGACCACCAGCCTTTATAGCAAAATATTCTAATGCCCTCCCAAACATAAGCATCATCTTAGAAAATACCACCCAATATTATCAAGTAACGAGCGTCTGAGAAAAGCGTTCCCGGATGTATCAAGGGTTACCCATCTGCGCAACAGAAACTTACAAGACATATTAGTGCATGCAAAAGTCGGCCAACATCATTCCCCCGTAAAAGAATGTTCTCGCCGCAGGCGAAAAATCTGCAGGCACCTTCAAAGTGACTTTAAATGTAAAAGCACCGCAAATAGCTGCATACGCGAAGTGAAAACTAGCTTTACTTGCACTAGCTCCGATGTAATTTATATGCTTGAGCGTTCCTTCTGTAAGAAGCAATATGTCGGCGAAACGGGACAATCAATGAAAATCAGGTTAAACGGACATCGCGCGGAGACAGCTAAAAAGCTTCCCAAAGCCGTCGCTGAGCATTTAAACCAACCAAGTCATAGCATGGATGAGCCTAAACTCTACATACTACAGTCAAATTTCCGTTATACGCGAGACAGAAAATAATGAGAATCGTACCTCATCCATAGCTTCAAGACATTGCAACCAATAGGCATGAATGTTTCAAAGGAAGCTTTAGAATATATTCGCTATGGTAAACTTCAAAGCATAGGCAAGAGCACTTAGTTCTTTTTCATTGAGTTGCTTAGTTTTTTTCTTTATTCGATTGTGAATAATATCCCAACCTCCCTTTCCTTTCACTCATTCCTTTCGTTCGTTTATTTATATATTTACCCCTCCCCCCACCCTCCCCGTTCAAGGCGAGAGCATATCTCGCCTTGAACAAGACAAGTCCCCTTGTCGAAACATTGGCTCCTGCTCCTACCTTGTTCTCGTGTTGCTCATCATCTTCAATTTCCATCTCCCACATTCACCGTGTTTTCCGTGTAACTCCCTATAGGCCACTTCTTGACCACATAAAGCAGCAGGAGGGTTACTATCATGCGTGTTGGCACTTTTTAGAATGCTAAATAACCGCCTCGGCTATTTCACCCGTTATCCTTCTCTTGTGTCTGTCTATCACTTTTGTGTCTTCCACAACTGGAATAAATCCACAATCGCGAAAACGTATGGCAATATGTGTATGTGGAGCCCGTTTCAACAAAATTTTATGTTGCTTAGAAAATATGAAAGTTCGTGACTTCTAATTCTGCAAGACTCAAGTAAATCTGACAGACGCACAGAAAAGACAACACGTGACACAGAAGAGGTGTCTAGAATTGCAAAATGTACTGACGCGTGTGCTAGCCACCCCCTTTTGAATTTATGCGACATTGACGTGGCCTATTTGGAAGGTAGATACGTCAACTGCGTGAATTTTGGTTCTGGTGTGCCACCAGATTACAATTTTTGGAGGATCTATTTTTTTTACAGACCATTTCTGCTGATACGCTGGTTGCAGGAGTGATATAAGTAGATAAATAGGCTACTGTAACTGATGTTATGTAACGTTAGGTAATATTATCTAACGAAAAATCTTAGGCTTAACGTTAAGAGACAGAAAAAGAGCGGTATGGATCAGAGAGCAAACGGGGATAGCCGATATTAAAATTGACATTGTGAGAACAATGGAGCGGGGCAGGTCACGTAATGCGTAGGATGGATAACCGGTGGACCATTAGAGTTACAGAATGGATACCAAGAGAAGGGAAGCTCAGTCGAGGATGGCAGAAAACTAGGGGGGGGGGGGGGTGATGAAGTTAGGAAATTTGCAGGCGCAAATTGGAATCAGCTAGCGCAAAACAGGGGTAATTGCAGATCGCAGGAAGAGGCCTTCGTACTGCAGTGGACATAAATATAGGCTGATGATGATGATGAATTCATGTTATAAACTCACTTTGTTGACAGAACATGTCCTGTGCAATTTTTGCCCGTTCCAGTCGTAACTGGTGTTGTGGAAGATGGATTGTCACCAACATACCCATTTTGCAATCCATAACAACCACTTGCGTATATTGCTGGATCTCTCATTGCCGGAACCAAATTGTTCCTTGAAGATGTCAGTTTTTGTGAAAGGCTGATGTTGCCTGTATCAAACTTGTATTTACATATGTGGCACAAATCTTTTCTAGCTGAAATGTTCCCGAAGCCTGTATTTTAGAAATAGTGATTACAAGGGCCTGGTAATTGTCTGGTATCGACACGTGTAGCAACAAGGCACCTGTACCCATTTTTCTGAACCTATGAATACGTAACCTGCGCTATTTTCTTTTATAACAAGACATAGTGCTGCTGATCGAACAGGACGCACTAAGTAAGTTGAATGTTCAGCTTAATCAATATATTTACGTGTGAAACTTTCCAACGAGGGTATTGTAAAGAAATTTGGATCACACTGTAAGAAATGTTCGCACCATCTGGGAGTTGTCCACAAACGATAATAGTCATCTATCTTGCTTTCCTTTCGATTCTTGAAATCTGTGCGTCCGGTACTTCCAACTCACGAAGGGCACGCGCGTTATCAGCGTGACAGTATTCTTGACAGGAAAGTAGCTAGCTAGACAGGTGACAATTGTTGCTTGGGGACAAGCTACGCCCAAAAGTGTGAAAACAATGTTTAGCGTACAATCTAAACGTTTTGCGCACAAAGAAAAAAAAGCGAGCAAAAAAGAAAAGGCAGGCCCGAAATTTAGTCGACATTTGTCGGTTAGGTTGTGTGGAGGAATGCGAGACGAAAACATGTCTGGAATGCTTCAGCTTGACCAACGAGCGAAGGTTTCTCTAGCGTCCATTACGAGTCGCAACTAAATGTTTTGCAGCCAGCCCCGAATAAGGGCATAGCACAGTAGCAGGATTTATCATACGGGGAGGTCTTTATGGCTTTCTACTGACATACTTGATAATGTGGGCGAGCGCAATCTGAAATAATCCACTAACTTGTGCATTGTATCTATACCTTCAAATGAAGAAATCAGTACTGATATGAAAGGGCAGCAAGTGTAGCAGAATTGCTTACGAAGAAAGACTCAAATTTTCAAGAGTTTGACCTCTGAATAAGTCAATTGTGGCGTTTTCTTTCTTTCTTGCTTTTTTTCAGGCAAGTGTCCACTTTGCGTTGACGGCAGCCGAAATTGAAAGGTGCCTCAGAACGGTGCGTTATTAGCTACCATATTGGAACTTTATGGGTTTGTTTCATGTTTACGGGTGTGCTTCAACCTGTAACACAGTAATTATATGACTCTTCAAAATCAAGGATCAAATGATACAGAAAATAATACTTGCACAACCGATATTATGACGACTATCGACGCTAATGCGATTAGCATTCAAGCAATTGCAGCGACATACTGTACTGTCGCCGTCCGAAAAACGTCGTATATGGCACGTGTACTGCCAGCCGGGTTCCTTTCCCGCACTTCTTTCTTTCCTGTCTGGACGTGTCGCGCCATCTAGCGGCGCACGCGCGAAGCTTCTTACATACCTCATACCTCATACATACCTCGTTTTTTACCGTGGGAATACGTTTGTCGCAATATTGATTCAATGCTAACACATTACCGTCGAATGTCATGGTGAGATGTGTTCTACCGCAATATTTTTAAAATCGACGGTTATTATGTCTCACTGATTCGTCCGTGAGCGCCGAAAACGCACTGCAGGAAAGCCAACTTATACAATGGAACTATCTGCGCATCTGCGCACACATTTGCACAACGGCGCGCGACATACGTATTGTACAACACTACAGTTTACATTCGCAGTTGTACCGATAAGAACAATGAAACTACAACGGCATGCTACCCTGACGAACTGTATATATCTGCATTGCATTGCGCGCGTCACGCAATGCATTTCCGGCCGTCACCATGGGTAGGCCGCGGGTGCGACGCACGGTAGAATAAGCTGCCGTACGCGAACGTAAGTGCGAGCGCGATCGTGCCCGTAAGGCCGTTCCCGTGTATTGGCAACGGCAGAGCCTCTGACCTTCTACCACAGAGATTACAATGCAATACTGTGCAACTGTAGAGTCGTTCGGGAAAGTGTGAGTGTGTGTGTAATCAATGGGTACATGATCTGAAATAAAGGCTATGCAATGTAACGAAATGAGTCTTCATTCAACTTCAACGTTCAAAAAATACAGTCCTAAACAAGCAATCAAATAACATATGCATCCCATCGGGTCACTCAGCATTTCTTCGGTTCTTTGCGTGGTCGTTGACTTCGCACTTTGATTGATTCAGTTTGCATGGGAGAATGCTCCGCGTTCAAGCCAAACATCCGGTCAAATACCAATACGTAGATTGGGATCTTTTCCGGATAATTCGAGGCGAAACGGCCCCCTCAAGCGATTCCTTCAAAAATCTAATTGCCAGTCTTAAACAGGCCGTAAAAAGCGCGACCAAAGAAATCACCGCACAACTCGAAGTCCCCGAAATGGACTCGCGTTTAGCACATCTCCTGGAGGCTACACACGCTCTCGTGGAGAGGTGGAAAACGCAAAAATTAAATCGCCGACTCCAAGCAAAGCTAACGTCAGTAAATGAGGAAATAGAGTGGTATTCCAGACAGCTGGCCCTGCAACAGTGGGACGAGACGGGTAACGAAACGGACGGTCGCATGAGAAGTGGTAGTAAGTGGAATCTGCTTAAAAGCCTCCTCAACGACAAATAGTCGATGACTGCGTTAAACATCTCCGTCGATAGGCTCATACATAAGCAGGTCACCTCAGGCTTCACGGACGAAATAATTGTCAACGACCTGGCGCGAACCTACCTCCCCATCAAGGAAGGAGATTTGCAAGGCAGAAAGACGAGAGTGGCATACACGAGGCTAGACAGGCCAGAATTAGACGAATCATTCACAACAGGCTCTGATCTCGCAACCACTTTCAATGTAACAAATTCTATATGTCCGTCGGTGACCACATCAGTTCCAGACACACTTTCCAATCTAATCACTCCCTTTAAAAATTCTATTGCACTTATGCCTACTACTACTCACGAAATAGTTTCATTAATTCATAAGGTAAAAAATCCTGTTTCACCTGGGCATGATGGTATACTAGCAGTACCTTTGAAGCATGTAACTTCTTTAATATGTGACGTCTTGTATTACATCGCAAATAGTATGTTAGAAAGCGGAGTATACCCAAATCAGCTGAAGATAGCGCGCGTATGTCCAGTTTATAAAAGTGGGGAAAGATTGACATATCTAATTATAGACCAATTTCTCTTCTACCCATTTTATCAATAGTCTTTGAAGGTGTCATTAGTACTCGTCTCGAAATTTTTTTCAATATGTACAATGTTATTACTTCCTCGCAGTATGGATTCCTGAAAAACAAATCAACTGAGCAAGCACTGCTAACAGTAAAAGACAAAATTATTAAGAACATCGAAATGAAACAGTACACTCTTGGCCTTTTCTTAGATTTCCGAAAGGTATTCGATTGCGTTCATCAAAACGCCCTGCTACGCAAGCTTAACAGTTATGGCATACGTGGTACTGCATCTGACTTGCTAAAGAGCTATTTAAATAACAGATTGCAGTATGTTCAGGTCAATGGCGTACCCTCAGAGAAACTGGAAATTCAGCATGGTGTTCTTCAAGGATCAAAGCTAAACATTTCGACAGAATTACCTGTCTGGTTGGGAAAATTGATTAAGACTTAGATATTGACTCCAACCAAATAAGGAAATTTACTCAAGGATCAATATTAGGACCGTTATAGTTTTTAGCATACAGAAATGGTATTGCTAACATATCCGAATCGCCTAATCTTGTCATGTGCGTGACGATACGAATATATTTTTTTCATCCCACTCCTTGTCCCAAATGGAGGCTACGGCAAATGCACATTTAAGAAAGCTACATAACTGGTTATTGACCAATAGGCTAACTCTTAATTTATCAAAGACAAATTACATTATTTTTCATCCTATCAATACAACACAAAGTATCACTCTCAAAATTGTCTACGAGCATACTGAATTAAAGCAAGTTTCAAACCAGAAATTTCTTGGTGGTTGGTTCATGAGAATCTTTCTTGGAATTTTCACGCCAACAAATAATGTCCGATCTAAGTAAAACAGTCGGTTATTTGCATAAGATATCTCATTTGTTGCCCCCTGGTTAAAGATATCCATGTATTACGCACTCCTGTACTCAAGGTTATCATACTGTATTCTTGTTTGGGGAACTACGACGTCCAGCAATTACCTTAAACTAATTTCAATTCAGAAACGCGCTTTGCGTGCTATTAAGGGGTTTCATGGCAGACCTTCAGATTTACCTACCTCACCACTACTTCAGAAACATGGCATCCTTAATGTAAAGGAAATATATAATTTCTGTCTACTTAAGTACATCCATCGTCATGAATTGTTCTTTTCTTGTCCAGATAATTCCAGCAGCCGATATGCTTTCCGGACGAAACGGAAACTTGTTCCAATCACACGCACCAATTACGGCAAGCAAACACTAAGCTACCAAATTCCTACGGTAATAAATCAATTTCCCTTTGAAACTGAATATTACCTTCCATAAAAACGTTTTAAATCTATAATTAAAAAACGCCTATTGGAACAAACAGAATGAGATATTTATTTTGTCAATCGACCTTGTATTCATTTTTTACCTTTCAGATGTTTTTGTACTTGTTGCCAGCTTTGTAATATTGTTTCTGTGTTTTAGGACTGTCATTTTTATATTTGTAATAACTATTTATCTTTATACCGCTCATACTATAAGTTGTGTATTCGATTTAGTTATTGTTTTCTTGCTCAAATTTCATGCATGTTCTTTCTGCTTAATGCTTTTTGCAAGGCTTCAGAAATTCATTGTGAATTTGTTGTGAAGTGCTTGTGCACAATGCCAGCTGTTCCACGGGTGACCAGGACCTTGTCAGGCTCTTGCCTTTTGTCTTGGCGCCCTCTTTCGTTGAAAAGAAAATAAACTTTAACTTTCAATTTCGCAAATCAGACACGTACTCTTCAACTTAAATGGAAGTTAGGCCCCGGGGCCGGGCGGGGTCACCAACAAACTCCTCCGGAACCTGGACGACATGGCCATCGAAATCCCAACGGCAGAGATAAACCAGGTGTACAACTCGGGGCCGGTCCCGTCCGAATGGCGCACCGCCAAGGTGGTGCTCATCCCAAAACCGGGGAAACCTCCGCACATGAATAACCTGCGTCCCATCTCTCAAACATCGTGCATTTGCAAAGTGGCCAAACATGCAGTACACAATGAATCGTCGAACACATAGAAAAGCATGAACTATTTAGACAATCACGAGGAAGGCTTTAGGAATCACGGCTTTAGGAAGGGGCTCTCCACGCAGGACTTAATGCTCCTCCGGAAAAGATCTATATTCGAGAACGAGACGCGAAACGTACAAAGCATCCTTGCACGCGACCTCGCTAAGGCCTTTGATAAAGTGGCTCACGAATACATCTTCAAATTTCCTCTCTCATCCTGGGCGGAAATTCTTTAATTTCACGAGATAATGCCCATTCGAAGGAAAGCGTTCCTTCGACTGGGCACTATCTCGAGTGGTCCTTACGAACTGGACCACTGCGGAATCCCTCAGGGCTCGGTCCTATCCCCGGTACTATTCAATATCGCCATGCATAAACTCTCAGACAGGCTGGCTGAACTCCCGAAAATAGGCCACGCAATCTATGCAGAGGACATCACAATCTGGTCCCCGGGGGGATCTCTGGCGAATCTAGAGCAATCCTTCCAGGCGGCCATAGGGGTAACGGAAGAATTCTTTACATGTACTAGTCTAAATCTTTCACCTACGAAATCCGAACTCCTACTATACAGACCGCCCAGACAGGACATTAGGAACCTCGAACCTCTGGAAACGCTGCCAGTAAACATTACGACACGAGAAGGGCACCCCATTCTGAGGGTGAACTCCGTCAAAATTTTAGGACATTAATCAATGCCAAAGGCTGTAATGCAGAAGCTCTAAACAAGCTAGGCACGTAGGCGAACAATATAATAAGACTCATCACTAGGATCACAAGCAAAAGGAGAGGACTCAAGGAGGACAACCTACTCAGGGTCTTCCAAGCCTTTTTGATCAGTCATATTAATTAGATGGCACCATTCCTCAAATTGAGCGAAGTCGAAAAGAACAAAATTGACACGCTCATCAGGTCCGGCGTCAAAAGAATACTCGGTATTCCACAGTCCCCTAGCACTGTAAAACTACTCGAACTCGGAATTCACAACACCACAGACGAATTAATCGAAGCGCATCTTTTTGCATAGATCTCTAGGCTTTCGTTAACTAAGCCGGGCACTGGTAAGCTGGTATATGATGAGCATTCCCTATACAGGGAATGCTCGACAGATGCCCCCTGTCTAAATTAGCCCGGGAGGGTATAAAGGTAGAACCCGTACCGAGGAACATCCACCTGATATATAACGAAGGTCGCAGAAGAGCACGGGCTAGAACCATCCTTCAACGAATCGATCCTAACGGGGCAGATAAACTTTTCGTTGACGCCGTCAAATACGGCGGCGAAGACAGGTTTGCTATCTCGGTCCTTGACGCGCGCGGAACATTTATCAGCGCCGCGTCAATCTACACTAAACACGCAAACGAGGCGGAGGAAACCACTGATAGCCTTAGCTCTTCAAGCCGCAAAAGCGGTCACGCATGCTGCTACTTCGACCACATGCTCTGGCTGTGCCCATACAACGCGGGCTCCGAACTTTAATACAAGTCCAAGTGGGACGCCTTGTTGAAGAGCTCGGAACTCACACAAAAACTACAGGCCGTCCAGAGGGCCTGCGACGTCGCCGAGAGTCACCACCTCCCGGTCCCGTCATGGCCGGAGCCACCAAAGTGATTGGGGAGCCGACGTTATTTTCTACAGGACACTTCAATAAGGTTCTTGTCAATTGACATTGTCAATTGCCATATGCGTGCGTAATTCTTGCCTAGAATGTTGACTGGCTGCAATAAATACCACGCATGAAACAAATTGTGGCAGAACACCTCTCCCGATAAATGTCGACGTTATTACGATTAGCAGTGAAGTAAAATAGTGACACAGCGTATTGCCACCGCAGAGATGCGTCTCATATGAGGCGTGCATACACCAGTGGCGCGCACCAATGACCAAAGTTGGCGTCAAAGAGGTTCACTGAGCGGAGGTGCATATCCATCGGCAAAAACAGTAATCGAAGTTAACGTCAACAAAGTTTACTGTAGAGCGACACACCCAGTGAACTAGTTGGCACCATCGAGGGTCACCGATGAGCGGCGCATACCCATTGGGACATGTCCAGTGACGCCAGTTGTCGTGAGACGGGTTAACTGATGAACGGCACATTGCCAGTGTCACTTACCTAATGACGCATGTTGGCCCGGTGGTTTCTTTCAAACCCTGTTCCCTCAGCAGAGCAGCCCGAAGAGTTACCTATACGACCATGGACTACCCAGTGGCGCACGTACGCTGGAAAACATTTAGACCGGATTCACACAGCCGTCAAACGCCCTGTCACCGTTACGGCACTGGCGTCCATCATGACAGAGTTTTCTCAACGGTTTTTTGTAAAATCAACCGAGGTAACCGCTGTCATATATTTAGTAGAAATCGACGAGGCAACACTGTCGAGCATTACGAACGCCGGTGCCTTGACGGTTACAGGACTGGGCGTTTGACGGCTGTGTGAATCCGGCCTTGGACACATACACGCTTAGATTGCTAGCCACTGGGAAGTGTGCGAAGCTCCCCAAGAATGCTTGTGCCTTATTAGGAAGTCAGCCCTCCGAAAAAGCGTCAAGTACCCTATGAATTCTAATTGCAATAAAACAAAGAATTCGCGGCACAGCCCTAAAATGTTGCGATCATATGTTCTTGAGGAATCCGTGTGATTCAGGTTCGAATTCACCCAGCATCAGAAAATCTTGAAAGGCTGCCCTTTATTAAAAAGCAAGTGGTCGTAACAAGTCTAGATAGATATAGACAGACACACAGTGGCTTATGTAGCCTAAGAATGCTAATCGCATTAAAATAGTTAGTTTTCTAACTTTTCTTTCACATTTTGTTTTGCCTTTTGTGCCAAATGTAGCCATATCATTTTCGTGCGTGGTCAACATTTCGAATACACAAAAATTAAACTTTCGTTAGTGGTTGTCAAGTTATTGATCGTTGGTGATAAAAAGTAGGTGCAATATAGCGTACAATGGCGAAGAAGAATTGACGCTTTATTAGTACTTTTAAACGCGCAATACGGCAATCTACGCCCTTGGGAGTGTCTAACATCCTCGATAGACATTGCAAAAAAATGGCGTACTGCTCAATAGCAGTCCCATGAGGCCGTGTTATAGCGTGGACAGTTGGTGAAGACAAATTTAATTTCCTTAGTAAGAAACGCTACATATTTAGATATTATAATAGTTATATGTGAGTTGGGGTGCTATGCAGGATGCGCCGAGTTTCTCGTTCGTACGAGTTTCACCCGAGTTTGCTCGATGGCAGTCAGTGAACGGAGATAGCAAGGAACGTGCAAGAACAGCAGGCAAAGAGAAATGTCGAGATAAAGCCGCGTATGACAACATGAGCGCACCCTGCGCGGCACAGTGATTCCGTGCTTCAAGCACAGAAGACTGCGCAGCAAAACGCGCCAGCGCCGAGTATTGTTATCAACGTGTTATCACCATTTAGCAATACCGTGCCTGTACCGCTGTCTATCTGCACACTTGCCGTGAGCCACTTGCCACGCCTTTCTAGGGGGACTAAAGGGCGTGCCTCCTCTTTCGAGCATTATCTTTCTATCCTCCGTCGAATGCCAACAGGGCACATGCGGTGCATTGTTGCGCCTACACTTTCCCTCAATCGATTACGTTCAAATACAACAAATAAAATAAGGAACACTTTATTTCTTGAAGTATCTGTTTTTCGTTTGGAATGCCATAAATGTTTGATGACAAACAGAGATCGAGCGAATTATTAAATTTTGCACTTTTTTGCCGCGAGTGGCGACAGTGAGGCGAAAGCTTACAAGCGGATACATTTTAGAGCGTCGCACGCACGAGGGAGTTCATACGGTGAGCAGTCGCCAGGGGCACTGCAATGCTATCCTTGATAGGGTGCCTTGATGCCCGCGTGCATCGAGGCACTCTAATCATTGATAAAGTCAGTCATGACAGTGATCTTTATATTTCCTGACTATTAGGGGAATGGCCACGCAGCGCTGCGGCATGGTTGTTCAGCGCAGGTGCTTCACTTAGGCGGCTATTAAGGCCGTCGCTTTACCAACTGAAACGACGGGAGCAACGGTTGTCACTGCAAAATGGCTGTGCGGTATTCTAGGGTTAGTAGTGACGCAGCACAGTGAAAGTGCACCAGTTTATCTGCGTGCGCGAAGCCTCCGCGATGCATTGCAAGGAAGAGCGCGCTGCCCAGTGACACAATTCATCGCTTGTCATCGCTTGCCCAGTGAAGGTGCCTCCGTTCGCATGTATACGCAGAGTTGTTCTCTCCAATGTGCTTGCCGATTGTCTCTGCTGCTGAGCTAACAGCGATCGCAGATAGATATAGTAACGACAGCGCAGCAATCGCATTTTGGCGGGTGATGGCTCCTGTGTGCAGTTAGGAAATTAAACTTCGAACGCAGGAAGGGGTTGCAACTATTTAGTGTGCCGTGCTTGTGATGAAGAAATGCCATCGCACTGGGTTTAAAAAAGCGAGCGTTTCTCGGCGCTGACCGTGTTTGCGACACTGCAGATCCGATACACCACCGATGACAGAGCAGCCATCTCAAACAACAGCTACGATACCTTTACGTTGGAAAACACTACGCACTGCTGAGCATCGTCATCCACCACGGCGCATCGACACCTTGCAAGCAGCTACAGTGTCGTTCCGATAATTATTTGCTGTGCGCTACGTCGCTACAATGCAGACAATGAACCATGTTGTGGGGCCATCACCGCCTAAGATAGCCATGAGCCAGCGAAAGTCGCCGCTTTGTTTTTGATAGTGGTTCTCAGTTACAGTGCATCACCGATGACAGTGTGCTGTGCGTATTTTCTGTCGGCGGTCAAGATTGTTGATGCCTCTCAGTTCCGCACCACGTCGCTGTTGCCGGAAAATAAGTTGGGCGTGGCCCAACCGTGGCGGGCACGCGCACAAGAGTTACATGCCTCGCGCTGGGGCGTGACGTATGGTTTTGATTGACACGCGAACTCGGGCCAAACTCGTACATCGCGAAACCCCCCTCGAGTTGAACTCGGGAACATGGTGGCGGCAGCAGAAGCCTGTGTAATCGCATCCAGCGGCAGCAAGCGTCAATATGACCATCTGGACCCGTTCACCTACATGTCCGACGTAGAGTTTCAGCGTCATTTTTGCCTTTCCAAAACGTGAGTGCGCTGGCTGTGTGACGAGTTAGGCGAAGGCCGTCGTTTGCGGAGATAGGGTGGCGGGCAAATTATGCTTTCCCAGCGTAAACTGGTGTGACTAGGCTGCGGAGGAATAGTTCGTGCGATCGCTTCGGCTCTCTCCTGTTTCAAGCAAGCTCGTCCACCGCGCCCCAGCCCCAGGCCAGGTCCGGCGTCGTCATCGGAGTACTGGAGCACCTGCGAGCACCTGGGGTACAACCCGGACCAACCAACCTGCGCAGGCGAAGTAGTCACATTATATTGGAAGACTCAGAATGGACGCCGGGCTGCCTTCCGGTGCAACAGATGCCGAAATCAGTTTTGGCAGGTACACGGTACCGCTGCACGGCACGGGCAGAGAGGCGAAGGAAGTTACTGCGCCAACACGGACCGCCTCGGCCGTCCGAACGACCACCTCTCCAGGCGGCAAATGATTTGGCTCACGTACTGCGTGAGCAAAAGCGTAGACATATGGATGTTGAAAGAGACCGTAGACTTGTTTCCTCTATCGGAGCACGCTATCGCCGACTGGAGGAGCTACCCCCGTAAGGTCGCGAGGGACGAGCTGCTGGCGCGAGCTCCACTCGGTGGCCCCGGGAAGACAGCGCAAATTGACGAGTGCCTTCTTCGCGGCGAGCAAAAGTGCAATCGAGGTCGCCTAATGACGGGCGACAACGTTCCGCCGAGCCGCCAAAACTACGGTGGTGTTAAAGATGGTGGCCCATGGGTCTTCGGCATGGTCTGCGCGACCTGAGGGGTGCTGCTACTTTTCAAGGTCGACCGACGAAAGGCGGCGACGCTAGGCGCCATTATTGCAGCCAATGTTCAACCGGGGACCATTATTCATAGTGACGAATTGGCCGCATACAACTGTATCCCAAATTCAGTGGATGCTAACGGGGCTATGCCTCTATCTGCATTGGGAGACAGTTAACCACAGCGTGCACTTTGTGGAAACCAACACGGGCGTTCACACGCAAAAAATAGAAAGTTATTGTCAAAAAGTGAAGCGACACCTCGTCAGCAGTGGGTACAGAGTAACTGCACTGATGCTGGAGTCCCACCTGGGATGAATGTGGTGGCACTCAACGGCCACGTGCGCTGCAAAGACCCTTTCTTGCGTTTGTTAGAAGCCACGGATCGCTGGGGTTACCCAGTATCAAGACTCTTTCCTGCGGTTGTTAGAAGCGATCGCTCGGCGCTAGCCAGTATGAAGGTGCGTCACAATGTAAACGAAAATAAAGCGTAGTTTTTTTATCCTTGCATGAGTGTTTTCCGACATTCCTGAGTGCTTACACGGTAAGCGCGCGGCAAACCACTTCTGCGCTAGCCGACGCCTCCTTCATCTGGAAGCCTTACGTTAGCGCGAGCAACGAGCGATCTGTCGAAAGCCCAGTGTAAAAACCAAGCGCACACCAATCTGTGCTCGGAAATCCTAGCGCAAGCACGTAGCGAGCCGCGCCAATCCAATCCAGAGGAAGAAAGAGGAGGGCGAGCGTGCCCTCGTGGTATAACGCGAAACGATTAAACTACAAATTAGTCTAATACACATTCAGTGTACAATTTGTAAACTTTAAAACACCTATACGCTATACGGTAATGTGACTAATATCATTGTACTAAACGCATTTATTTGATAACTTGCTTGTGCCTCTAATGCACTCGGTGGAACGACAAATGTCACAGTTTCGCCCTAAGGGCGAAGCACGCCATCGGCGTTTTGCCCGCGTTAGCTCAAAATGCGTGCGGCGTTGGTGACTGTTGCTGGAGCCTCTGATATAAATAGGCACTTGGTGCCGCAGCTAAACGTCGCCTCCCTTCCCTCCCCCTCCCCCACGGCCTCTCGCGCGTCCGAAGAAGGCGCGTTTGCTCTACATATATGGTGATTGTAAAGGAGAAAAGAGACGCCTACTTCTGCAGCCCTTAAGCGAGCACGGCGCAGAACGCGCGTTTGTTCTCCGCCGTGCGTTCACTCCCCGTGAAAGACGCGCCCCTCGCGCCCTTTCACTCGCACATACAGCGTTCGGCGCGCGGCGACGATTTCATCTCCAAATGACGTCATACGGAACCTCACGGCGACGGCGACGGCAGAAATCTGCTTTTGAGTGTCCATATAATTGCTATCGCAATAAAACAAGTGAAAGAATGCACGACCATGCACAGACCACGTGAGCCCCAGTTTGTCGACCGCCCATATGGCAACGCCCAAGGGATGATGGCCACCCAGAGTGGATCTAGATAAACCAATGAAACTGGAGGTGTGCCGACGGACAAACTTTGTCTTGTTACCATTAGCTCTTTCATCTTGGGGCGTCGCCAGAGCTCGTGTAGATCCCGAGTTTCGCCAAACTCGGGGCATCCTGCATAGCACCCTTGGTTCTGATAAAAATGTAAATTTTTATTATGACAAAAAAGTGACAAGACCCGCCATAATGGTGCTTATAGTATATAGATTAACGCCAACACTTATATTGCGCCGTATGAACTCGCTGGTGTACCGATAGCTACCGTTAGATAAACTAGTTCGCGGATTGTGAATAATTTTCCAACAAAATTTGGCAGAACCCATCTCACAATGACCGTCTACGGTAATGCATCTATCACTGAATGAATATAGTGACCCAATGAACTGCCACTAGCGAAAGCAGTTATGCATGAGGCATGTACTGCAGCGGGTTTCGTATTTCGTGCTTCCCTAAGAACACTCGGTGCCATCTATCGCCGCCACAATGATGCTGGCGCGTGGCCTCCGAAATGCATGACACGCCGATGCGGGCGAAGGCTGAGAAACTCGTCACGCCGCAAGCGGGCTCCTCTCTCTCGCTTCTTTCTGGACAAGCTGCGCCATCTCTCGCCACTGCCGAGAAGTCCGCGCGTGGCATCCGAGACGAGAGGCGTATCGCGCCGGTACCCGCGAAGGCTGAGAATGGTTCCCTCGATTGCCACACACCCAGTGTTGCATACGCAGTGATCCAAGTTGGTCACAAGAAGCGGCCCATATCCAGTTCTCTTATTGTGCTTATACTTAGTGCATTTGTAGCGCAGTCTAGTAAGGCGTCGGGTTTGTGCCCTTGAAGAACCCTTGTGACGTGAGCTTGATTTCGCTCATGCTCATCATCAGAGAAATTTAAAGCATCTTTTTCGTCACCGTAGAGTGGCACATACCTAGTAAGCGAAGTTGGTGTCAAATACGTTTATTGAACAACGACACACATCTACTCGCACTTACCCAGTGACCCAAGCTGGCATCAAAGAGATTCACTGAAGACCAGCACAGACCGAATGACACATACCCAGGGCTCCAAGTCGGCATAAAATTGTCTCTTCGAACAGCAGTACCTACCCAGTCCCCCATGCACAGGGACCCATATAGGCATAAAATAGATTTGTTGAAGAGCGGCAGGTATGTACAGATTTCCGCATACTCAGTTATTCAATTTGTTCTGATGTTTCGAACCCTGTTATCTCAGCACGGCAGCCCGAAGCGCTACCCATTCGACCACGGGTTACTCATTGACCCAGGAAGGCGGCAAAACGGTTAGATACAAAGCTATATACATGCATAGATACATAGCCCCCCAGAAGTGCGGGAAGTGCCCAAAAAAGGCGAACGCATCAAAAAACGGCCAGGCCAGAGAACTGACGTAACGACACCGCATGTGTTCTCTGCAAATTTCACTTCATCGCCCTCATACCGAAGAGATATGCAGCCAGTTTGCGAAGGCAGTCAAACGCGTCTTCTCCGCGCCTCAAAATTTGATGGCCATGTATTTTAGTTCTACTGCTTAACAGCCTAAGTAAATTTACCACCCAGAGAAAGTATTAAACGCGAAAGAAGTCCCTCTGGTAGGAACACTGTCAGGGCTGCCGTGCGCAATCGTCTTTCTGCAGCGATTATTCATGATAACCAGGACCAGTAGTCTTTCAAGATGTTTTGCCCTTTCTGTGCGTGGAGTCTTTAATAAATCGATGCCAAACATTCGTATAGACATATGGCTAGGTATGTAAAATTATACATCTACTTGTTCATTTAAGCAGTGCCAACGTACTTCCAAGAGTAGAAAATGCTTTTCTGTCGACAGCCAAAGTAATTTCTAAATTGTGGTGCTTTTGAAAATAAATAAAAATAGATATAGAGCATAATTAGTAACATTTTGAGTCTATATATCAAGAACGAAGACGTAGTTTCAAAATAACTGGTGTAACATTCGGGGAGCTAAGGAACCATGCACTGGTTTCAGGATTAGTAGCTTAATGAGCGTTGTAAATACATTTTAAGAAAAACTGCAGGACATTTCAAACAATCAATGCGCCCTTTATATGCTTCTAGCTTTGGCCGAACATGATTTACAGCTTCCAATTTTTTTGACATAGACACATGTGCGCGCGTGGTGAATATGCAGCTCCTGTGTATATACACTAGATTTTATATTCCTCCCTCTGGTCTCTCCTAATTCACCACAGCGTTCGTTAACTTTCCCTTACTAAAGGTCAACTCGGATGGCAACTGAGACAACTGCGACGATCATCTCAGCAGGTCATTTTGCTCTGCCGTTCTTTTCTGTGCATCCGATTAAAAACTTATGTTTACAAAGTTTTTAAAGCACTATTTATTTGTGAAGTACAAGAATCCGTAAAATTTGCGACCATCACAAGCTATTTCGACAACCTTTCCTCATGGCCACTTCTGAGTAGACATAAAAGTGGAAGGCATTGACGACTGCCGTTCTGTTTGCACATACTAACACATAGATGAAGGAAGTCTAGGAAAAGAGGCATGATAAAGAACTATAGCAGGGAACAGTCTTTGGACGAACTGGAGAATCGAAAGGTAAACAACACAACAATAGCTGCGTGTACAGTCAATGGCCATTCAATTAAATCCCACCTTTCGAGTGCCCCCACTAATTTTGACATCCGCCATTCAGTGATACTCCCATCGGTTGCGGTATCTACTCAACTGTCTGGGAAGGTGTAAAATGTGAACATCATGGCTCCGTCGCTGTTTGGAATACCAAACCATTCAAAGAGGTTCCAACACAGGAAATGCGTCTTGCGCGACAGCAACATTACTAGCAAAGGGATAATTTTGGCAAAAGCGATCACCGTCAGAATACACTGCACATGTGGCAATACAATTCCTCTTTGGGACTCATTTACGGACACTTTGATCCTGTGGAACAGATCAAATAAATTCAATTGTTACTGCATTATCTCGTCACAATGACAGCAATTCATGAATACGCCTTGATACTTCAGAGACGCAAATGCTACAGCAGCGCTATGAAACCAAAGTTGACATAGCCTGGTTTAGTTGTGGGTGGCGCGTATTGCAGACAGTTTTCTTTTTGTGTGCAGATATATTGCACGCTGCACATTTTTTCGCACTGCCTTTCTTGTCGTCTCTGCTTTTTATTTTTCGTAAGGACAATAAAGCGCATGGAGCTTGCACTGGTCCTGCTCTGATGCTTTGAAAAACTGATTCGTTTCTTTTTCGCTCGTTCGTTGATGCTGTGTAGCATAGTAAGTTTATGACACCCGGGACTTGCGCTAGACGGCGAATGAGTGTCTCGGAACAATTCCCACTTTTGACTTCTTGAACACACACCGAAATGTTATTACATGGGTGTTTTAGCATTCCAATTGCACATAGCGCGGCAGCCTTTGTCAAACATTTTACGCTTGACCTGGTACGCAAGCAAAAGCAAAATGAGATTATCAGTGTGCCACTAAGCCTTTTTTTTTCATTTGTTCTCTGTCTTTACGGCAGGTGGGATTCAAGGGTGTCTTCATTGCAGAACCAGTCAAGGCGTTCAACTACTATGAGATGCTATGCACGCTCATACCGGAACTCAGACATTCGATGCCTGGGCAGCTCAACTGTGCAAAGTAAGAAGCTAAACTAACAGACTAAGTTTTCACAGTGAAAGATCTTATTGGAAGTCGCTGTGTTTCTGGCATAAATTTAATGCATCAAGATGTAGTATACTAACCAAGTTTTCAAAATGATTTTTTTGCTCCCGGCTATGCGTCTTCCAAGAACAACCGTCAAGGTTAAAGTTTCGTCATGCTGCACTAGTATCGGTCAGGCTTCTTTTTTTGCCACAGACAAACGTGGTTTCAACAATATTCCCACCACCATCACTGCAGCCCACAATTCTGCCGCCTTCGAAAAGGAACAAACTTTCATAACCAGACTTTATGTTAAGCCCTCTGGTCCTGATAATATGGAAATATTTGAAAAAAAATTAATAAATAAACACTCAGATCCAGATGGTGGAATAAATGTGAAGCAATCATATAAATAAATCTAATAAATAGTCTCATAAATCCAGCACACGACTCAGTCAGAGCGCTTGAAAACCTTAACGGTGATAGCATACCCAACGACCCATGTGCTACAACATTAAGTGACGCGTTTGTTCAAAACTTTTGTCCCGTTTCAAACGTGCAGCTACCAGATCTGTATCATGTTGATTTTTCATTTGTGTGTCCCGTTTTTGTTGATGTATCAGGTGTTGCTAAACTGACTGATTCACTAAAAACAGTGCATCTCCTCGTTATGATTCTATATGTATTAAGTTTTTGAAAAGTACTTCAGCCTAATATATACCCCGAATTATATACAACCAATCTATGCCAGTATTGTAACACCAGAGCCACACTAGATCACATCCTATGGGCATGTCCAGCATTAATCAGCAATACTGGGGTCGCGGCCTCCAATGAGGGCCTTCGGGCGCGTTGGAGGACTGCGCTGCTCAGTTCAGGCCTGGACCAGCAACTGTGGGCTATCCAGCAGGCCGAGGAAGCTGCCGGGAGACACGGTCTCTCCGCTGGCTCCTAGGTGGGAACCCAGCCCAGCAATCTGCCGGAAATAAATAAAGTTCTTCTCTCTATAGTTCTATTATACTAACCAAGATGTTCCAGCAATCTCTTGACACATCTAGCCTTCCCACAGATTGGAAGATTGGGAAGGTGGTTCCACCCCACAAGTCTTGCAGTAAAACTTTATCCCTTAATTACCGCCCCATTTCACTTACTAGCACATGCTGCAAACTACTTTAGCATGTATTATTTAAGTCATTAGATAGTTTTCTCGAAGACAGTGCATTTTTTACGTCTTCACAACATGGCTTTCGTAAAACATACTCATGTGAAACTCAGCTGTTGTCTTTCGCTCATGAATTGCACCATTTTACTGATTAATCATCCTGCGCTGATTGCATATTCTTGGAGTTCTCGAAGGCATTCCACAAAGTGTGTCATCAGCTACTACTTCACAAGCTAAGTTTTCTTAACCTCAATCGTAACCTTTTTAATTGGATGGAATTCTTTCCTCTTAACCGATTACAATTTGTTAGTTCGAATGGTCATAACTCCTCCTTTACAGGCGTACATTCTGGCGTTCCTCAGGGGTCCGTTCTTGAACCCCTTCTGTTCTTAATTTACATTAATGATCTGCCTTCCGTTGTTTCCTCTGACGTCTTTCTTTTCGCTGACGATTGTGTAATCTTTCGTGAAATTGGTGTGAAATGTGGCGAATTGAACTAAATGTCAAAAAATGCAAGGTTATGCGTGTCGCCCGACACACTAACACTCCTCCTATTTATCTTTTGAACAGTGTTCTATTAGAATTCGTAATATCTTACAAATACCTAGGTGCTCATATATCATGTAATTTAAATTGGACAGTGCACACAGGATACATTATGAACAACGCTAACCGCATGCTAGGATACTTACGTCGCAACTTTTGCACCGTTCCTTTTTCAGTTAAACTAATACTTTACAAAACCTTGATACGACCAAAGCTTAAGTACGTTGCTTCTGTATGGGATCCTATGCATGTAAAATTAATCCCTGCCCTGGACCTTGTTCAGAATAACTCGACTCGTTTAATTGTCTCCAACTACAATCGCACTGCTAGCATGACAGGCATGAAAGCCAGCCTTTCCCTTCCATCTCCAGCCCGCCGAAAAGTTAGCCGCTTGAATTTATTTCATAACATATCTTTATTTATTTATTTAATACCCACAGCGCCCATTCAGGCCTTGCACTGGGGGGGGGGGGTACAGAAGAAAAATAAGCATAAATAAAAGTTGTCGCAGTTTCACCCGAAAATCCAAGCATCAATTGCGATAGCAAATTTGTAGAGAGCTATACGGAGTAATGATAGTAGCTTTATCAGCTGTATAAACTTGGACATGCAGCAGCACCGGCAGCACGCAGAACTGTTGTCGACGCCGTCGGCGTTTCACCCGCGTTCGCACAAAACGCGTGCGGCGTTGGTGACTGTTGCCGGAGCCTCTGGGGGCGGCTCGGAGGTTTTCAACGACATCAGAACGGGACACTCGTTGAGCAGCGTCGGAAGTCTTTACCACCTTCTCGCCTCACAACGTTTTTTCACGCGGGGGCATGATAGTGCGAAGCAGCATGCGTAGAGGGTAGGCTAAGAAAGCACCGCTTTAATAAATAGTGAATATACCTGCCGAAGTAGGTAATCCGTAATGATAACCGTCATCTCGTCATGAAACCAAATATAAGGCAAGACATTTTAAGTAAAGAATGCATCTCAGACCCGACCGAATCTGGCCCTAGCGAGAATTCATGTGACGAGGAAGCGCCCAACATGCGCCAGAATTGCTTTTTTTCACGCAGTGTTTGCCGTGGGCATTGCAGGGCACGCGGTAAATACAAACATGCGCTGACGTGAACAAAGTTTAATGATGCCAGCTGCAAGCGAGACACAGCAAATTGTGAGCTCTTCCTAGCAAGATCGTTCATTAACTGCTCTGAATATTTTCCGCAGCCATCAATACGTCACTTAATTGACGTTAATTCCATTAAATGTCTTCAGGGAGGAGGTCGACTTGGCAGTGACACAACGAAAAAAATTATCTGGTGTTTTTTATTGCAGATGTTTAATTAGTTGGAATGTCCTCTCTGAATACAGATTAGCAGGTGATTGCAGTGATCTGCAAGGTGGGGCAGGTTGTTCCTCATCTGTTCGTACCCTGAACAGTTGAAACCGTACCGCGTGTAAAATGTGTTCAAAAGAATAAACTTCTTAGTACTAACTTCTAGAAATTGCGCAATTGGCTATGAGGCCAATGTCGAAATACGGACCGGAATTTAACGCTTGACTTGAGGCCCAGAAGCACGATGCCGTAATCGCAGTGGCACCACATTTGTTGTGCGTGAAAATTATGTCTATATCACTATCTTCTTGCGCAAAACTACAACTTGCGTTTTCGCTCGAAGCGATACGATCTTAACGATGGACGATAATTGACGCCTTACGACGTTTCCGGCTGACGTGACAATCATGGCAGAAGTTATGACAAAAACTGCAGCAGGAATTTTTTGGGAAATGTCGTGTGGTACCACTGGACAAACATTAAAAAAATCGTGCTTTTCTCTCAGCGTACCTACAATTTTGCCTCATTTAACTCGATTTCACTTACTCTGCATAACACATGCCGATTTATTGTACTCGTCCTATAGAGGGGGGAGGAAGGCGGGGGGATATCAATATAGCCTACTTTCGTTCATCATTCTTTGGGAGAGGGAGAGTAGAACAATACACATACCATGATGACCATTCTGAGCACTTTATATATACCATAGCGTTCGCATTTAAAGAGAAGCCGCAGTGAAGAGGCATAAGGTCTTTCGATGCCAATCCCGAAAGCAGGTTTTAACACGCGATGTGTTCAATAGAATTTCTTTTTATACAGTCGATTTCCATTGACTCGACTCCGGGCAATTTGATTTTTCGATCCCGACCACGGGTCCTGGCCAGTGTCCATGAATTTTTATGGGCCCAATCATTCGTTATTCCATCCTAAAATTGGCCCTAGCCTGATAATTCGTACTTCACCAGTCAGCACGCACGCGCCTGACCCCTATGCTGACCCCAATAGCAACCTCTTTAGTGGCAGCGTCTGTCCCGGCGGACCTTAGCGGACACTGAACTCAGGGAACTTACGTCATGTCCCGTCGATTTTCGGCACGGCCTAGGAAAGTTTTCAACCAATAACCGCAGCTCACGATGTCTGATTACGGTATTTATCAAATTCTAACGCGCACCTTTGTTTTCAAGAGAACTTGGGCGAAAATCACCTGCACGGTGCAACTGGATGCGAAAACAAAACCGCCTTCCCAGCGTTTGTACGCTTTTTCGCACAACAGGTATCTATGGCGCCAAAGCTTACTTTGAAATTCCCAGCGGTGAAGCTGATTAAGAAACTGTGCGTCCGCGCAACAGATATGAGACCCTCACTCATTTTCTGCCTGAATAATCCGGTGGGCGTTAGACTTCTAGTTTGTTTAAGAAATTTGTAGCATTGATAGATTAGCTTACTACTTTGGGCATATACAAAGTTGGCGCGCATTTCATTCAGGGCGTGGTAAGATGGGGCCAATACTGCGCAATGATCCAGCTGAGTATTCTAGCGTTTTTTCTGCATCTTGTTTAATCGACGGAAAATTTGATCAGTTTTGTCGGTCCCTTCAGAGTCGAATTAACAGAAGTTGACTTCATAGTACCTGAATGTGACCACAAAATGATGTCGCCCACAATGAGAACGAAATCTGTTTTTTTTTCTAAATGATGATAAAGACACAAAGTTCTTTCCAAGTGGTTTCTGTTCAACAATTCTTTGCAAGCAAAGATCGAATAGCTTTCTTGTGATCATGGCAGTCTTTTGAAATCTGACGAAACCTTTCTGTAATCCTTGCGGAACTACTTTCTGAACCTAATGACGAGGACAGAGATATAGGGATATAATTTTTAGAAGAACTTCTTGGTATTAAAAAAAGAAAGAACATATGACGCTACGAAAACAAGCAAATAATTCGGCTCAGCTATGATTTATTGCCACGCAGGGGGCTCCGGATCCATCGCGTTAATCCTTCCGTTTTTTTATAATTTGAATAACACGAAGGCTGCGCCCCATTTATTGGCTGCAACACAAAGTAATATATTTTCACAGCTCACAGTTTTGCACTACCAACGATTTGTCTAATTTCCCCAAACCCATTATGTAGATATGTTCAGCATCTTACGACATCAAGAACCTATGGTCATTCTACGCTATGTTGGTGGCCGGAGTAGCCGAAAACGTTCGCTATTGCAAAGCGTATTTACGGAAATCTAACATTCTTGCGTGAATTATATGCAAAGGGAAAGTTAATTCCGTCTAACCGGATTTTTGGCATTCTTTTTTAAGCGAATAGCCAAATTTCTTTGCTAAGTGAGCTTCACAATGATCTTGTCGCTTGCCATGGCCAGCCCCCTATACTGAATAGGGGAAATTCACTGTTCTGTACTTCCTCAAAGCTATACGCTCGTTCATCTTTCTGTACTAAAATACATGTTGTTTTATCTTATCTTTTATTATTGCAGATTTCCATTTTTAAAAGCCGTCATTGTGGGTGGTGACCAAAAAGTGCCGTAAGTACGAACACACGATAAATATTTTTTTTATTGGAAGCCTATCGGGAGCACCCTAATAAACCTACATTTAGCCTCTCGCATTTCTTCCATATAAATTTTCTGGGCCTCACGTAGGATGTACACAATACAAATATAATATCGTACCTTTCTTTTCTCAACCTCGCATACACTGTGTTGCATGGGCAACAATAAGTGCTTGTCATCTATTTGCATGGAAGAGGTTTTCTAGGCATAATAATAAACTTTATAATGTCTACGTCATCAGAATTTGCCACAAAAGCAAGGACGTGACTGTGCAGAAACTGTGAAGCATGCATTTTTTTAAACTGCTTAATTCTCGCGTATTATTCAGCAACCTAGTTAGAGACCATCGTCCCCTGTACTGGTTTTTTTCACTTCAGAGGCTGCATTTCTCTGGGCGATCTAATGCAGAGTGGACAGGCCGAACTACACGAAGCTCAGAAAAATGTGAGCATGGACGACCCTTTTACGATAGTGTTCACCTCGGTAAGTAAAAACAATATTAGATGTATAGTTTCGTATCACAAACTAATAAATTGGCTTCAGGTACTCGACTCGTACCACTGCGATGGCAATCATGAATAGTACACAAATTTTTTAATGTTTGGAATTGTTTAGTTGAACAAGCCAATTGGCGGCTTCCTTATTTGTTCGTCCTGCCTCAGCTGTGTTGATCTTTCCTGGTCAGCTCTTTTAGGGCTATTTGCAAACTTTCTCTAAATCAGTGAAACGTTTTACATTGAAAAATACTTCAGTTATGTAGTCACGATTCCAAGCATAGGTATATAGTTCTGACGGTGCATGAATTGCAGATCTCGATCATTTTTCGGCAGTGAGACCAACAATGCGCAGCAAACTTATGTAATATAGCAAGTGATTTCTATTTTAATGTGATAGCATTATATGCGGAGCTCACCCATTTTGCGAGTATCCTTCTGACAAAAAATGCACCGGGTCTTTTATGTTATCCCTAAGACGTCTTGCAAGCGAAAGTCCAAGTACCGATGCATTAAAGACTGACCCCCTTAACCCGCTTAGTCTGATTCGCTTAGTCATCCCCCTTACTCATCCTCTTATTTCGCTTACTCATAGAAAACGATGACAACGGTGACCCTCACACCATCAAAATTCTTGCGTGAGGGTTTGCATATAGGTAAGACACGATGCCTGGTTGGTGCAGTAAGTCACTACACCAACCCGGCATCGTGTCTTTACTTCTTGCGCCATCCGCCATTTTGTACTTTTGGCGTAGTCGCCGCGTTTTCGCTCAAGGGCCCTGAAGGTCGACTGAACGATAAGACATACAAGGCTTTCTCTTTAATAATGGGCCGCCCCCGAAGGTGGTGGTGTGTAACACAGCATCTCAAAACGCTAGCTGCTACGAAGGCAACGTGCTAGAAACTAGCTTCAGACGCACGCACTATGCGCTGGAGATCTCGATCGCATGCCTACAGTATTGCCTGCTTAGCTTGAAGACCGAGGTTCAATTTCACCATCGGTCACGCATTTTCATAGCATTATAAAAGGACTTCACCCACTTTGGAAGTATCTAACTGAAACTTCAGGTGCGTTGAGCGTATGCGCGACACAGTCTGTACGAAGTGAAAAGTTTGTAAAAGATTGGAGCAATACAAATGTGACTCTGATAAATGGGACTGTACAAGCTCGCCTGTGACGCACGCTCGCAGTGGTCGAGGTGTCGCAATTAGAGATGGGCAAAACGGCTCACTTCAGTGAGCGGCTCGGAACGGCTCAGCTCACTGAAATGAACCGGTTCATTTGAACGGCTCACCGGTTCACTTAAACGTGCAACCTGTGTTATGCATATTATATAGTTATGTGGCTTTGAAAAAAAAACGATATATGCATAATTTAATAACCGTGTTATTGATATTTTTAGCTATGTCTAGAGAATATTTTACATATATTAAAAGCGTGAATTTTTTGTTGTAATGGAGCTTTCTTTTCTGATATTGGGGATAAAATGCTTATGACACTGTGACAGGCAGAATGCGACGTACTTTTTTCAGAAAAAAAACGTAACTTCATCGTCATTACAGAAGCTTGTCCGTTTTTAAGGGTACTTTAAAATCAACTTTTGTCAAACTAAGAACACAAAATGATTGTACATTATGTTTCAACTTTATTCATTTATTCACATACGTACGTTCACTATAATATGAGTAAGCTGTAACGCCATGCAAAATGAATGTAGAAATCATTTCTTGAAGTACAATACAAAAATCATATGAAAGATCCACAAAACTGCCGCACGTACATTTCGTTTTTTTTTCCCTCTTGAAGTGCACGCGCGATACTGGCGATCATGCCATCATACACCAGGACAAAAAAAAAGAAAAGAAATGAAGTTCTATTACAACACAACAGATCATTGGCCTTGTTTTAGTTCTGGTGTTGCAGTTGTGCACGAGTGTACAACGAACACGTAGCCACGGGAATTTTTCGAAATGGTGCCGTAATAGCGGAGTTACACGCGTTTGATGACCGAAAAACAGCCCTCGCTCGTTTCGCTCTTTCCTTCGCTACTCTCCTCATCGGCTGGTCTCCCCTCCTCGCCGAGTGCTTCTCGAAAGGTCACGTGACATACGTCATCGCCAACGCACTTCTCAATACACTGCATACTTCCGGTCACGTCCACGCTAGCGGCACATATACCGACGGCGAGCCGTCCGCCAGTGCCGTAGAACGCCTGCCGCGCGAAAGTTGTCCAAAGTAGACGGCAGTTCGGCCGGCGCCCCGCCCGCTGCACCATCAATGGCCCAATCGACGACCGCGAACCTGCGCGCCTCCGCCACTGGCAATGAAAACATCAGCTGCAGCCGGGAGACGACGGACTCGACTGTGCTCGCATCGCAGCCGACGGCGCCGCTAATATCAGCGTATTTTTCTTCTTTGTGTACAATTATTGCGAAGAGCGATAACAACGATAAGAAAATATTGCAGCTTGTGAGCGTCGGTATTTCATTTCGAAGCGCCGTCCATTTTAGCTTAGAAGGGAACCAGAAAAGGCCTAGCGACGATATCGGCGCCGTCGAGCGATCAGCGGCAGTGAATCTGCCGCACAAATGAGTCCCGGTCTCATCCTCTCTACGTACGGCAAGGAAATCTCGCCGTTTGCGAGCAAGAACCGCTGTCGAATGGCGGCCCGCGAATGGCAAACGGCGTGCGATGAGTTCCCGTGCCGGTAACGTGGACTCAGCGCTTCTCGGCTACCCGCTGTTGCTGCGGTGCCAGCCCGTGTTATGCGAAGCGTGCGGCTATAGACCCTGTGTTGCGCGCACGTCTGGAAAGGCCAACACTGTCGCACTCTGTTCGCGCAGCTAATCAGACCGCTAAGCACGACTGTGTTGGAACGCGAACGATTTGGCACTTGCGTTGCGGGCTGTAATTACCGATTAGCAAGGGCGCACAAACGAGCAACACGACGAGGAAGAGCAGAAAGCGCGCGTACCTGCTAGCAGACTAACCGGAAGTCGTAGGTTCTTGTTCAACCAACGGACATCGTTTCCGCAGTTGACACACCAGATTCCCCCTGCTGACATCGTGACGACCGCTGGGGATACCGGAAAGGCGCGGGGAGGAGAACGGCATTTTTTTTTTTTGGCACTCCCGCAGCGCGTAGTGCTGCAGCGTTTCTCATCGTTGATCGTGACGGCATTCTGAACTCGATGAGCGTTTACTTGAAATGTTCAAAAAATATCTGAGATGGTTTAGGGGCCCGTTAAAGACGCAGTAGACCATCTCCGAAGTGTTATTGGACCAGCGCACGATGTGCGATCGGTGAGAGTCGTGCGACATTGTTCGAACAGCAGCAGGCAACGAACGGTACCATCCTTTGCCAATTAAGACTTCTTTACTTCTCCCCTCGGTGGCATCGGGTGCCACACCATAACACGCACAAAAAAACCAAGGGGACTGCTGCGCACACCACAGACTGCGAGCGAGTACCAGTAGCGTGAGTCGGCCCTCACCGGCCACCATTCGTCGCTCAGAAATCGAAAAACATCGAAACTCAGCAGAAGACTCAGCTTGACGAAACGGTTCGGCACGGCTCATTCAAGGAGAGAGAACCGGCTTCCTCACTCCGAAAGAACCGCCGCCCACTTACTAAACCACGGCTCCCTCGGTCTTCAAAAGAGCGGCCCGCTCCTGACCGCTCAGGAGCGAGCCGGGTCTTTTGAAGAGCGAGCGAGCCGAGTTCAAAAGATCGGCTCGTTCCTGAGCGCTCAGGAGCGAGCCGGATCTTTTGAGCCTCTCTTTTGAAGAGCGAGGGAGCGGTGGTTCAGTAAGTGAGCGGCGGTTCTTTCGTTCTTCAGCCGAAGGCGAGGGGGTGAAGGCGACTCTTGTGAGGAAGGGCGGGAGGGCAGTTGCTTTCTCGTACCGCTAATAGATGTCGACTCTTGCGAGGAAGGGCGGGAGGGCAGTTGCTTTCTCGTACCGCTAATAGATGGCGCGGAAGTCGCACCCAGCAGAAGACCCGGCTCAGACCAACGCCTTGCTTTAACGCGTTGCTTTGACGGAACGCATCGGCACGGCTCTCCGAACGCGAGAGAACCGGCTCCCTTTCTCCAAAAGAACCGCCGCTCATTTTTACTTAACGACCGCTCACTCGCTCTTTAAAAAGAGCCGCTCACAAGATCCCGCTCGCTCCTGAGCGACCCATCTCTAGTCGCAATTATTACTTTTTAATTATGCTGTCGCACATTTAGAGAGATTGTTGTGCTAATTTCTGGAAAGCGGAAAGGCAGCTCGGGAGGGGCGTCTGCTCTGCGAGCAGCTATGAGCAACTGCGTACTTTGAGCGGCGGCGGCCGGTCGCGCGCACCCTATCTTGAATCGATCATAAAGACGGCTCCTACATTTGTATGCACTGTGCTTTCGCCGCTCAGTTTCCGTTGAAGCAATAGACCGCACGAACCTTCGCTTGCTGGTACTGGCCTGCTTGCCGACGCCAGCGCTTTGACAGCGGCCCAAAGCCCGGCAAGAAATTGGAGGTAGCAAACCTGCGCCCCATCTTCCTCACGTCATGCCTAGGGATATTGTACGACAGGGTGGTAAACAAACCGCTGCAGGACCATCTCGAAAACAATGACCTAATGCCGCACATCTTTGGCTTCAGGCCCTACCTTTCAGCTCAGGACGTCCTCCTAGAACTGAAAGAGGAGGTGCTGACACAACCCCGCAGCAGGATGGGAGCACGTTGTCATGGCAGTCGACATAAAAGGCTCCTTTGACAATGTGAACCATCAGGGGATCCTGGACTGGCCTTGCCGACACAAAATGTGGGGAAAGAATCTACAAATACGTTAGGGCCTTTCTAATTCATCGCGCGGCTGAAATCAAGATAGGCGCCCCGACAATCGCGACTAATACAAGTGCCACATCGCGGAACACCACAGGGAGCAGTAATCTCTCCAACTCTCTTCAACGTAGGCATATTAGGCCTAGCTCCAGAACCAGCCGTATATACGGTCCGCTGTGTATGCGGACTACATCACGGTCTAGACTACAACAGGCTCGCGGGGGCAAAAGGAAGATAGACTGCAGGAAGCCGCAAGCTTTATTGAGGCATACGTAATGGAATGCGGCATGCTATGCGCCCAACAAAAATCAGAGTTAATTAGGATATGGAAAGGCAAGGGCAACCGATCGGTCCCAGCGAATGTGCAACACAAATTAGACGTACACATGGCAGGCACAAAGATAGTGGAGAAAACCACCACCCGCATCCTGGTCATATGGGCTCAGTCAAACCAAAGATGCACTGTCAACCTCCAACGCATTCGGACATCCATAGAACAGGTGTCTAGAATGATCAGAAAGTCCACTAGTACAAAGGTCGGCATGAGAGAAAACGACACAATTCGGCTTGTCAAAAGTCTTATCGAAAGTAAAATCCTATACAGTCTTCCCTACTACAACTTGGTAAAGACGGAGATCGACTCCATAGAAACCAGTCTGTGCGCGGAGCTTACAAAACGGCCCTGCAGTTTTCCCAAACGACCTCAACAGAACTCCTTATGGCACTTGGGGTCTCGAATACCTTCGACGAACTCATGGAGGCACAGCTCAATGTGCAAAAGTTAAGGCTCACCCAGTCAGCAACGGGGCGAGACACCCTGCTCAGACTAGGTTTCCGAGACTGCGCGAAACTCCAGAACAAAGAGGCGGACTTCACAACCGCTCAGAGAGAAAAAATCACGATTTCTCCAGTCCCAAAAGGATGGACTCGTCCTAAACCCGGGACGCAGAGAAGCTAGGGCCAAGCACTACAAGAAAACATATGAGGGCAGGAGTAACACATACTACACTGACGCCACAGTACAGAACACGTACACCATGGTTTACAGCGACAGTGATAGATAGCAGTTACAAAGAAGTCACGAGCACCGCCGCGCGGGCCCACAATATCTGCGAGGCCGAGGAGATAGCCATCGCTACGGTAATTGCAGCTCCCAGAAACACAAATGAGGTAGCCCACATCTTGATGGACTCCATACAGGCGTGTATAGAAACTACCGAAATGGTAGGGTCTGCGTGGCAGCCGCCAAGATAATAAATAAACGCAAGGACATTGGTGTAATCAAATTCATCCGGATACCAGGTCATACTGGCATCGGGGGAAATGAACTCGCCCACATGATGGCCACTGCGCACGCAACTTGCCAGTACCACAGCGACAATGAGGTGAGCATCAAAACCGAACCGGTAGACTAGAGCCGATCGGCAATCCTGGAATATTACAGGAGAGCTCGAATTAAATTCACCTCAGCCCATCGGAAACTAAGCAAAACGGAAGTCACTTGGAAGAGGTTGCAAACTAAAACTTACCCGCACCTGCATCTCCTACGAAAAATAGATAGAGATATCCAGATGAGTTCCCGTGGTGCGGGGCCGAGCCCACGCTGGACCACATCACGTGGGAATGCGCCAAGGCTCCTGAAGACAACATTCACGAAACCACAACGTGAGAGGGATGAGAGGCCCCGCTCTCCAGCTCGGAGGAGGCGGGCCAGAGAGCTGCCACATTCCAGGCCAGCCGCAGAGCACACGCCATCGGAGTCCTAGAATAGGGGCGCCAACCTACCTGAATACCGCTCGTCCTATTTTTTACAATAAATGTTTTCTGTTACTACTTGACAGTGGTTGTGTGCGCTCACCGGGTGTGATCTATTCATCCAAATGAATAGTGTGCGGTCATTGGGCGTGACCTATCCAAATTAACCGTGCTTCCATGCCAACTCGCCTACTTTTCGCTTTTGATAAATTTTATTCGTTCTGCAATATCCCACGTCAAAAAGTTGCAAAAGTTATTTATATACATGTGGCTCAATCTAGATAATCTGTCATAAGCGATTCTGACAGTAAATGAGTATTTTTAGATTCAGAATAGTTAGCGTTTTCTGTCATGTTCTGAAAAACGTAAATTTCATAGAATGCAATATACGTGAACATCTCCCCCCCCCCTCCCAAAAAAAAAAAAAAAACGTTTACGACAAGCTTTGTAGACGCGTAGGGTACAGCTAAACTAAAACATTCGCTCCACTATTTGAGTGATGCAACTCATATTAAGAGTGCTACGGACGATTACAAGTTATTCTCCACCATAGCTACACTTTCTCTCAAGTCATTCGCCGAGTGATCGGCACTAAGCTCCAGCTTCACTGGCTCTGTGTCATGATGTGACGTCGTGTTGTCCACTTCCGGTTATCTTAGAGCTAGCGTTCGAAGTCTCTCCAACCTCTCCGCTAGCCGCCTGGCCAAGGATCCCCAGCGAGAGCTATACAAGCAGCGTGCGTTGCGAGCGTTCTATCACAGCACCGAGCGTGTCTGGTATTCCAGTAACCGCAAGCGAGCTGGACGTTTTCACGAATGCGTCGAGGCATAAAATAAAACCCCTTCATACTACTACCGCGGTGATGAAGGTGCATTTGCGTAAACGTGAGCGGCATGCACGATGCAGCCACTTAGTGGCGCAGAGCTTAACCAGCCGAACACAGAGCTAATGTTACTGTAAAAAAGTGTAAAGCATTTTAAACATTTAAAAAGACCCACGTGCTCATGATTACGCTCTTCCCGAAGATTTACTTCAACAGCAAAATAGAATACACTTGGTCACTGCTATATTAGCTATGTGATTGTCTGTTTGAGCTCTGTGCCGCCAGGCTACTGCACCACGCAGGCCGTTCACTTTTCTGCCTTCGCTCATGCGGTAAAACACCCAGTCTGCTTGCGCTTGCGATGACCCGAAAACCGGATACGCTAAATCACTCTATCGAGGTAGCAACCCTCCGGCGTGAAGTGAATGCCGCAAACGCGTAGATGCTGCCGCCGATCGGATATTGGCAGCTTGACGCACTGCAGCCACACCGTTCCTATGTTGCTTTGCAGAGGGGCACTAAGTCGCAGCTTAACATGTCGCCGATAACTAGATTTGCATCCCACAACGTAACAAGAGCGATTCATGGCGCTCCCGAAAAGTAAGGTCGAGACCTGAACGCGCTGCTTGCATCAACACGAATAAATTTGTAACACAAGCAGATGACACTTGCTGTGCGCAGGAAGTGCTTGAGTTTGGAGATAAATTGTCGATGTGTATTGACACGTATACATGTTTATCTTTCACCGGTGGCCGCTTTCCACCGGCTAACAAATGGTAAACGTTATCGCTCGGCGCAGGACGCGCCTGTATCGGAAGTTTCTAGAACGTTATCGATGCTTCTTTCCGTTGTCTGTTTTCACCAACGCTTATGTTATCTGATTGTACGACCGACGCGAATTTTCTAGAACTTTCTGGAAGACACGCGGGCATCAGGGATTAATCTAGAACCTTCGATGACTCAGGTATAAAAGCCGACGCGTCTCGCCGCTGATCAGATTTCGACGATCGCCGACTGTGTTCGCCGCTATCGTTGTGCTTTGAGTGTAGCTTGCTTTTGTGGGCACAGGTTCGCCCAATAAACAACCAGTTTCGTCACACACAGTTCTACGACTGTTCAGCGTCACTACTACGTGACATCTGGTGGAGGTGCTAGTTCGTTCATGCACCGAACGCCCCCGCAAAGCCACGACCTAAGCCCGAAACCGGAGGACGAGACCAACTTCGCCAAGGGCCAGCGAGCTAGCCTTAGGCAGCAGACTTCTGCCAGAGTACGGACTTCTTCCCAAAGAGACCACTGCAATCAAGGCCAAGTCAACGACCAGAATGGCAGCACCAGCGTCCCCCATCCTGCTGCAACAACCTCGGGAGCCACCGACCTTTCGTGGATCATTGGCTGAAGACCCTGAAACCTGGCTGGAGACATATGAGAGGACCGCGACGTTCAACAAATGGAGCGACGACGACAAGCTGCGCCATGTTTATTTTTCATTGGATGACGCTGCTCGGGCCTGGTTTGAGACCAGACAGACCACCCTGGTGACGTGGGACCAATTTGGTGAAAACTGCGTGAGGACCTTCACGAATGTCGTGCGAAAGGAAAGGGCCGAAGTTTTATTAGAAACCAGAGTGCATTTGCCGAACGAGAACATCGCGATCTTCACGGAGGAGATGACTCGCCTCTTCCGCCGATATGTCAGAGGAAAAGAAAGTTCGGTTCTTGATGCGGGGCGTCAAAGAGCATCTATTCACCGCAATGATGTGCAACCCACCCAAGACTGTGGCAGAATTTGTTTCCGAGGCCACAACGATCGAGAAGACGCTTGAAATGCGAGCCAGGCAATACAACCGCCGTGCACTTAAAAACTACGCCGAAGCTCAAGCGCTAGGCGCCGACGACCTGCGCGAGACGATCAGAGCGGTTGTACGGGAAGAGCTGCAGAAATTATTCTCAAGGTCGCAGCCTCGGGTGACTTCGATCGCTGACATAGTTAAAGATGAGATTCAGCGGTCACTGGAAGTGCCAGAAGTTCCAGCATCGCCTCAACCACAGCCGCAAGCGATGACCTACGCCACCGTCGCCCGTCGTCAAGGCCCCCCTCCGCGCTCGCGCCAGGGCCCCGTAACGCCGCAGTTCCGTCGTCCACCGCCGCCACCGCCAGCACGCCCGCCCGTCGCCCAGCGCAGCTACCAGAGGAAGACGGACATTTGGCGCGCCCCCGACCACCGCCCGCTCTGCTATCACTGCGGGGAATCCGGCCATGTCTACCGCCGATGCCCATACCGAGAGATGGGCCTACGAGGGTTCGCCGTCAACGCGCCACGTCAACAGCTTGGCGAGCGACCACGCGACATCGCTGACTACCTCGCCGGAGCCCAGTGGCAACCACGACGACCCTCACCCTCGCCGTCACCAGGACGTTACCTGTCGCCGCAGCGCCGACCATACACTGGCCCAGCCCGGGGCCGGTCCGTGAGCCCCTATCCGGGAAACTAAAGACAGCAACCGATGGAGGTGCGGTTGCTGTACGACGCAATTCCGAAGATCCTCCGCCGCCGACCAAGAAGATTCGCGAATCTTCACGACGAATTATCAGCACGCCGCCTGGCAAGAGCCTTGACGACAACACTTCGCCGCCGAAAGAAGACCTGCCGACGCGACTGTAGCAGCAGTGGAGCAAGCCGACGCAGCCGTGATCCGACGCCACGACTTAACCGTAACTGCCAGACAACGGTCTACCGACTTAGACGTACTAATCGAAGGCCACAACGTCACCGCTCTCGTCGACACTGGAGCCGACTATTCCGTCTTCAGCGGCCCGTTCGCCGCCAAGTTGAAAAAGGTGAAAACAGCCTGGCAAGGACCCGATATCCGGACAGTGGGAGGCCACATAATAACGCCGACTGGAATCTGCACAGCGCGAGTCAAGATAAACAACCGCACTTACCCGGCGAGCTTCGTAATCCTGCAGCACTGCTCCAGGGATGTCATCCTAGGCATGGACTTTCTAAATCAACACGGTGCAGTCATCGACCTAAGGTCCAAGTCGATAACGCTTTCAACGCACAACGCGATACCACCGGATACAAGCATACGTTACCATGCCTTGAATGTGCTTAAAGAACAAGTCACCGTTCCGCCACGCTCCAGCGTAATGATTTCCGTCGGTACCGAAGTGCCTGTAGACATGGAAGTCGTCATCGAGGGCGATCATCACTTACTGCTCGACCGTGAAATTTGCGTCGCTAGAGGCATAGCTGAGCTACGTGCAGGGAAAGCAAGGGTGATGCTCACGAACTTCAGCCCCGAATATAAGCACATTAACAAAGACACCACTGTCACCTACATCGACGAAATAGTACAAACCAGCAGTGTTTTCGCTTTCACGGATTCCAGTGCACCTGCAACGACGACTATAGTACCTGAACCAACTTTCGACGTCAATCAGAACCTTCCCAGGCATAAGAAAGAGCAACTAAAAGCTCTGCTCCTGCAATACAAGGACTGCTTCTCGTCGTCGTCAAAAGTTCGACAAACCCCTGTCGCCAAGCACCGCACCATAACCGACGAAAATGTCCGCCCACTCCGTCAGAGCCCGTACCGAGTTTCGGCGCGCGAACGCGAGGCCATAAGGCAACAAGTCGACGAAATGCTACGCGACGACATCATCCAGCCGTCCAAGAGTCCGTGGGCGTCCCCCGTGGTGTTAGTGAAGAAGGAGGATGGAACCCTACGTTTCTGCGTAGATTATCGTCGCCTCAACAAGATCACGAAGGACGTATACCCCCTCCCACGGATTGACGACGCGTTGGATCGAGTCTACAACGCAAAGTATTTTTCGTCGATGGACCTCAAAACCGGCTACTGGCAAATCGAAGTCGACGAGAGGGACCGGGAGAAGACTGCCTTTATAACACCAGACGGACTGTTCGAGTTCAAGGTCATGCCGTTTGGTCTTTGCTCGGCACCTGCGACTTTCCAACGCGTCATGGATACAGTACTGGCAGGCTTGAAGTGGCAGACTTGCCTCGTCTATTTGGACGACATCGTTGTGTTTGCCTCAAGCTTCGAAGAACACCTGCGGCGCCTTGAAGCAGTTCTTCAAGCAATCAAAACCTCCGGACTCACGTTAAAGCCACAAAAGTGCCGCTTCGCATATGAGGAGCTCTTGTTTTTGGGCCACGTAATCAACAAGTCTGGAGTGCGCCCCGACCCTCAGAAAACTGCGGCCATCTCCAACTTTCCTCCGCCCGCTGACAAGAAGGCAGTGCGTAGATTTCTTGGACCGTGCGCCTATTACAGGCGCTTCGTCAAGAATTTTTCACGGATCGCTGAGCCACTGATGTATCTCACGAAGGCCGACGTCGAGTTCAAGTGGCAGACGCCGCAAGTCGAAGCATTTGAAGAACTGAAGCGACGCCTGCAATCGCCGCCAATACTTGCGCATTTCGACGAAAACGCCGATACCGAAGTCCACATCGGCGCAAGCAGCGTAGGACTCGTCGCCGTTCTTGTGCAGAGGACTGCCGGACTAGAAAGGGTTGTAAGTTACGCTAGCCGGTCGCTATCGAAGGCGGAAGCAAATTATTCCACAACAGAAAATTAGTGCCTCGCCATCATCTGGGCTACATCAGAGTTTCGCCCCTACCTCTATGGCAGGCCCTTTAAAGTTGTGAGCGACCACCACGCCTTGTGTTGGCTAGCTAACTTGAAGGATCCTTCAGGTCGCCTCGCACGATGGAGTCTGAGACTTCAAGCATTCGACATAACCGTCGTTTACAAGTCCGGGCGAAAGCACTCTGATGCCGACTGCCTGTCTCGCGCCCCCGTCGAACCGCCGCCACAGGACGACCAGGATGACGACACTTTCTTGGGACCCATCAGTGCCGACGAATTCGCCGAACAACAGCGAGCCGACCCGGAACTAAGGAGCCTTGTAGACTACCTGGAAGGCAAGACCGTCATTGTGCCGAAGGTGTTCAGGCGAGGATTGGCGTCGTTTTTCTTGCAAAACGACATTCTTCTAAAGAAGAACTTCTCGCCTCTCCGAGCCAACTACCTCCTCGTGGTACCCTCAGCATTGCGTCCAGAGGTTGTGCAAGCTCACCATGATGACCCAACGGCTGTACACCTCGGTTTTTCCCGCACGCTCGCGAGCATACAAGAAAAATACTACTGGCCTCGCCTCTCTGCCGACGTCGCCCATTACGTAAGGACATGCCGAGACTGTCAGCGACGCAAAACACCGCCGACAAGGCCAGCCGGACTTCTACAGCCGATCGAGCCACCTCGCCGACCGTTCCAGCAGATCGGGATGGACTTACTGGGGCTTTTTCCGACGTCGACGTCCGGGAATAAATGGATTGTCGTAGCTACGGACTACCTCACCCGCTACGCCGAAACAAAAGCCTTGCCCAAAGGCAGTGCTGCCGAGGTAGCCCGATTCTTCGTTGAGAACATCCTCCTGCGTCACGGTGCCGCAGAAGTCCTCATCACCGACAGAGGTACGGCCTTCACGGCTGAACTAACTCAAGCCATCCTGCGCTACAGCCAGACAAGCCATCGCCGGACCACCGCCTACCACCCGCAGACGAATGGCCTCACCGAGCGCCTGAATAAGACCATCGCCGACATGTTGGCAATGTACGTCGACGTCGAACACAAGACGTGGGATGCCATCCTTCCGTACGTGACCTTCGCATACAACACGGCCATGCAAGAAACGACGCACATGGCGCCGTTCAACCTGGTCTACGGAAGGAAACCGGCAACGACGCTTGACGCCATGCTACCGGATGTCTCCGACGAAGAAAATCTCGACGCTGCAACCTATTTGCAGCGTGCCGAAGAAGGTCGACAGCTCGACAGCCTGCGCATCAAGAACCAGCAGAGAACCGACAGCCGACACTACAATCTTCGACGACGCTACGTCGAGTACCAGCCCGGAGACCGTGTTTGGGTCTGGACTCCGATACGCCGACGAGGACTTAGCGAGAAACTCTTACGTCGCTATTTCGGACCATATAAGATCATCCGACGTATTGGCGCACTGGACTATGAGGCCGTGCCAGACGGCATTTCGCAATCGCAGCGGCGCCGCGCACGACCCGAAGTCATCCACGTGGTGCGTCTTAAGCCTTTCTACGCCCGCTGACGAACTTAGGTACTTTGTTACTTTATTTTTTTTTACTACGCGTGGTTTTGTTTTCGCTTTCACATTTGTTTGTAGCATCGGGACGATGCTTTTTAAGGGGAGGGTATTGACACGTATACATGTTTATCTTTCACCGGTGGCCGCTTTCCACCGGCTAACAAATGGTAAACGTTATCGCTCGGCGCAGGACGCGCCTGTATCGGAAGTTTCTAGAACGTTATCGATGCTTCTTTCCGTTGCCTGTTTTCACCAACGCTTATGTTATCTGATTGTATGACTGACGCGAATTGTCTAGAACTTTCTGGAAGACGCACGGGCATCAGGGATTAATCTAGAACCTTCGATGATTCAGGTATAAAAGCCGACGCGTTTTGCCGCTGATCAGATTTTCGACGATCCCCGACTGTGTTCGCAGCTATCGTTGTGCTTTGAGTGTAGCTTGCTTTTGTGGGCACATGTTCGCCCAATAAACAACCAGTTTCGTCATACACAGTTTTACGACTGTTTACTTCAGCGTCACTACTAGGTGACAGTATTGCCTTTCTGTTACTTTTTTTGTAGAAACCAATTAACCAGCATTATAAAACTACATCAATTGTGAGGGGGCGGCTGAAAACTCAGGGCTAAAAACAGCGATCGATAGCGATGCACATTTTTAAAACCTTCTAAGAACACGCTTTACGCAGAGCACCTACATGCGTCGCTTAAAGATCAGAAGGACCTACCCTAACGACTCTGTACGTTTGTACAAAATCGTCAGTAATATCCAGGTTCTTCTTCCTCCCTCTTGAGGGTAGAGGGATTACTTCTCCACTTGGGCGTCCGAGACGCACTGCGAAAGGCGGTCTCCGCAAGAATACTGCAGCTAAGTATAGGGGCGATAGGTTTGCTGAAAGCTTCGGATGGATGGAAGCAGACACAGATGAAGCTTGACGACAATTTCTATTTACAACTTTTTACAAGAAATGACCCATAGAAATGCAAGGTGGAACTGGAACACTTAGGGCGATCCTGTATTGGCAGAGCCGATGGTGCATAGCACCTGAAGGTTTGTCCAGAACGCTTGGTTGGGGCAACAGGACCACGTTTTCTACCCCTGGGTGCCGCGCCATTAACATGTACGATTGGTTTTGAGGAAGGTCAGCCAGCACATCATTCACGTGACCTGTGCGGGGATCGTCGTGTGAGTAATCCGCCGGTTATTCAAGCATTGAGCCTCGTCTACGCCCTCTCTCTCTTACCACAGCTTAAGGTGTTCATTCCTCTCCCTAAAAACAAACACAAAAAATGCAACAATGGATAGAATCACAAACGCAGAGCAATGGTACACCGCACAAAGCAGCAGAGTCCAACACAATGGCGCAATAAAATAGTAATGAGCAGGACGCACCTGCGAACTAAGACAGCATCGTTATTGACGTATGCTGTGTCGCGCCGTGCCACGCTTCGACCTTCGGAGAAATTGATAGCGTAATAATTGCGGCTGATACGTCAGCGAAAGCTGTCAATGCCGTACTTTAGGCTCGCGTACACTTGTCGGGTTAACATTGACTCAAAAAGGCGTTCCTACGACGGTCATTGGCCCCGGTCTCAGGAAGAGGTACCACAACGGTCACAATGGGCATGGTGTGCGCAGTGAGTAATGGCTACGACGTTAACGAGTTCTCTACCGATTAGACGCCTGGCCCCCACACGTCACACTCTAAAAACAGAGTTCCGGGAACTCTCTTTGAGTGAGTATCTGCTTGTCCAATATTTCACTCCCTTTTCAAGAGTAAAACGCCTCCATCTCGGAGAGAGTACAGCAACTCCCCCGGACAAAGTAATGGCACTCCTCCTAAACAGATGTGAAAACTCTTCCAGAATACGAATACTCCACCCCACATGAGTATTAGTACTACCCCCAACCGAGTGCTCCTACTCCCGCAGAGTGCTTGCAGAGTGCTTGTACTCCTAACATAGTGATTGTTCTCCACCCTACAAGAGTATTAGTACTCCCCCGAACTGAGTGCTTCTACTCCCCCAAACACAGTGCTTGTACTCTTCCTAACAGTGATTGTACTCCTCCTAACAGAGTGTTTGCACCCCTTCAGACAGAGTGCTGGTACTCCTCCGAGTTGTGCGAAAGCACTCGCTATGTAGTACCATGGTCACATGAGAGGCGATTTACAGCACTTACATGTCGGAGATATTTGATTCCTTCATAAGGGCAGCTCCTGCATTTAGGCTTGGTGAATTGGATTTGATGTTTAGTCGCCGAGTCACTCGAATGAAACATCTTTTTCTTAAAAGCTCAAAATTTTGATCAGTCACAATACAAACTGTTAGCGTCCTCATGAAAGCAATTTCCTGGTGCTGTCGGGAGCGTGCCATCGCGCGTTCTCACGCACTGTATTTCGTAGAAAGCTTATTGCCACAACATGCTGATGCATTTAACAACTGTTGTGGTATTCTTGTTGTCTATTGTATGAACTTTTTCTGATAAGACATCACGTCATAGTTTGTTCATTTCGTACATATACATATTCTATTGATCTGATATTGGATTTTTTTCCGTTTCACTACTTTCACGCATATGCCATTATTTGAACTACCTTCCGTGAACTTTTGCCACGATTTAAGATGTTTCGGTGCTTCATTTTGCCATTGGTATGTAATAGACTGATAAAGTAGCGTTAATTTCACAGTCTCTTGTTCTTTTATGTGTTATCTAAACTTGAAGCTCTGTTGTATGTTTAAGTGCCTGATGCTTATTTTCATAACAGCGGAAAAAAAGGCTTGAGAAAGACAGAAATGAGAGGAACATCGTGCCAATTGTCAACAGGCAAACATATTTGTGATGCTGCCCCTTTTTATAGCTGACATGCTAATTCATGGCACATGTTCGTAGCCAAACACAAAGAGCAATGCAAGGAAGCAAATGAAAGGAAAAAGTCACACCAGCAAAGAAGACCACTTCACGCATTTATCTTCATTCTAGCAGCGTCATTTTCGTATCAATGATGACAATGGAGGCTGGCTGGTACATCTTGCTTTGTGATTTTTTTTTCTGCTAAATGCTTCCATAATTTCGTGTGCTACTTGGTCGGGATGCAGGATAAACTGCATGCACCATCTCCAGCTACATTAGTGTACTGTCAAATGCGAGTACATTGCTGCCCTAATAATGCATGGGTGTTCATTGCGGCACTTGTTAAAATACCTTCCGATCTGTTCAATGCAGATACACCTGCAGGAGAAAGGAATCTAACTGACAAAGTCACATGCGCATGTAAAAAAACATAGTGACCTGCCTCGTTGGGAAATGTTTTCGTGCTTGCTAAAAACGATATTCATTCTTGCTAAGAATATCCAATCCCTTCGGCTCCTTGCCATGACTATCTTGAAATAATTAGATAGGCCATGAATGTACAACAGCATTGCCTTCTTTTTTACTCATGGAAACCATACTGTTGGGATAAGTACTGGCACATACCACCCTCATACGTTTAACAGCATTTCTAAACTTGTACTTATTAGCTACTCTCGATTTCTTAAGTTTTCTTATCTGTGCCACGGCCCTGAATTCCATCAGGTGGACATGAGATCTTGTCAAGGTTGCTGCTATTCATGGCTTGGCAATTTCACTTTTCACTAGTTTAGTGCGTGCTGAAGAATACTTCAGGAGTTCCTTCTAGGCATTTCATCTTCAGAGTTTATCGTTTGTGGTCATAGAGTTCCCGCAAGTCTTTTTATTTACACGTGAAGGTTTGGAGATGCGGATAAAGTAGAAGCTGAAGTAGAAAAGTTGAAAGTATGACATGTGAGACTCAATCTAACACTATGTTACTACACGTAAAAGGAAGACAGTGGTACATTATGCTCATGGCTTCTCCTATTTTTTTAGGAATGTCGTGCAAGGTACAGAAAGGACTTGATGTTCTCAGCACGGAATGACTTGGCTCGCACTTTGCAGGTGTTGAGAGGTACATTCAGAGTGAAGGCATTTCCCAGAGAAATCGCACACCGAGGATTTCCACCGTGTTTGTCACATGCATATGCTCCGCCATCTATGAGAGCCATTTCTCCTGCACCTGTATCTAGATCAGGCAGACGGGGAGGCGTTTTAATCAGTGCCGTAGCAAACATCAGTTCTAAATCAAGGCAGCAATGTGCTCGCAGTTGGCAGAGCGCACTGCAGGGGCTGTAAATGCCAGACACGGATCAAGAAGGTGCAGGTCCTGTACCAGTGTCGTGACCTGGTGACAGGAGAGATTATGGGAGCATTCTTAATGAAGAAGAATCAAGCTGAAACATACAGTTGTATGTTGTCCTAATTCATTTAAAAATGATTCTCCTGAGATGAAGACAGCTGTGTGAAGAAGTGGTTTCTTGCTTGTTTGAATGTATTTTTTCACATTATATTGAGAGTTCATTCTTTTTGTTTCACAACAAACGTTCATCATGAAGTAGCATGTCAAATGTAATAGTAGACAGTAAGACAAATGAATTCGTCAGCTGATAGTGTCATGTTCGTCAGTGTAGTGTCAAGCATGCCGCCAACAAGTTGACGCCGTTTCTTATTTAGCTGTTTAGTTAAACAGCGCTCCACACACCGTAGACTGCTAAACTGAACAAATTCAACCACATAACACACACGCTAAGCACGCTCCGCATAGGCACGAAATCATTGGCTGGTGAAGCATCCTTCTTATGCGACGCCGCGCCTCACTTTAACAGCGAAGTTGTTTAAGCCAGCCGTAATTTGTGGTGCGTAGCAAGAAACTACCAAGAATTAAAAGAAAGTAAACTTTTTTGGCGAGGCGGAATTCGAGCCCGCGCACCTCTGGTCCCAAAGCGAGCGTCGTAACCACTACGCTATACAGCCACGCCTGCAGCGCATACATTTATGCGAACCATATGATTGCGTTCGAGCGTCGTCGTCTTCATCCACAGCTGGCGCGTTCGTACGCTCGTGCTATGCGAGATGAAGAGCTTTTGCGCGCTATGAGAGCGAGAGATAGACGCATTCACGGAGCGGGTCTCCTGGAACGCGGTGTCGGCATTGGAACGTTGTGTCGGTGTTGCAAGCTGCGCTATGCAACGCCCAATATGACGGCCGTAAGTCCGAGGCCGGCTATAAGAAATTATCATCATCATGAGTAAGAAGATGAAAAGTTCGCGCGTACTTCCGGAAAATGTTGGGCTACGATCGCCCAGCTTCCCTGTTTCAAGCGTTGCGCGGCCGAGTGCAAAGTTAAGCGGTTTTTTTTTTTTTACTGAACACACCATGGATCCCTCAGCGTTTACGATTTTCAAAGCTCTGACGGATAGCGGCAAGTAAGAAAACCACATGCAGTCATCGCGACTACTGGCTTTTTTGATTGACATCGAATGACGCAGCACGCATACCTAGTCCGTTGGCAATCGCGGCGGGTAAACTTCGCGATCACTGCCTGGCGATAGCATGTCATATACGCAGAATGTGCCACGTAAGTTAGAAATCACTTACCTGTGGAGGATTTGTTGTTCAATCCAACGAACGATGAACGACTGTCCTCTTTTCGCGGCGGCGAAACGTGGCTGACACAAGATTTTTGTGGGATGGCTTTGGCGCGAGTGCGACTGTTTTCACAAGTACGCGCAAGGGGGGGGGGGGGGGGGAGGCTCGCCTGGATGACGTACCACCATTTTCTTTTTTCTTCCTCTCTGTTTGGCGGCGTTCCAACGCCGCCGGCGTTGCGTAAGAACTGAGAACACGCTGGGCTGGTGGCGACTAGGCACAACTGTGGCTGCTGTTAAAGGATCGATTGTATTCCTAAATAAACGCATCACTGTTTTGATGATCCAAATATAATCTCACTATCAGGGAGGGAGCAGTCTACCTGACTGGAGCAGTATTTCTTTTATTTTGGGTGTTGCTACGCTGCGCTCTGCAACACCCCAATGACCGCCGCTTCGCGTCGGCGCCCGGCACCTTGGCTTCCGCCGCGGCACCAGGGTACAACCGACCGCACCGCCAAACAGGGAGGACAAAAAGAAAAAAAAGAAAATGGTGATAACGAAGAAAAGAAAGTTTATTGCCAAGGCTCGCGTACCCCATAGAACCCGCGTACCCCCAATCTCAAAGCGAGCATCGTAACCACTAGGCCACACAGCCACGCTTCCGGAGCCACGCTTCCGGAACCATATGATTGCGTTCCAGCGTCGTTACGTCATCGAGGCGAGGCCCCGCTTTTGCATCGATTTGTTGTGAAAACAGTCGTACCCCTTTGGCGCCCGCCGCCTGCCCCGTGAGCGGATCGTCTTTCTCCGGTGCTGTGTTGTTCCGCGATGTTGTGCGGGCGGGCGGTGGAGCAACTCCAAAAGAAAAAGTAGTGCGCTGATCTGTGCACCAGGTTGCGCTCTGGATGCCTGTTCTCTTACAAGACAAACGATGCGCTCTTTGCTCTGCTTGAGTGAGCGATACATCGCCATGTTCCGGACCACCCTCACACAGTTTAAGCAGCTGTTTATGCTACGTTTTGCTCTCTGATGACGCAAGAGTGGAACGGGCATTCTCTCTCTCAGGAGGGCATAGTATAAATAACATTTCACCCTCTCGCTACGGATAAAGTGAACAATGCATTTCACTCCGCCCGACATTTTGTCAGAGTAAACCAACACCTAGAAGAGTAAATCGGCCCCTTCACTACTGCGATACTCTCCCTAGTGTTTATAGTGCAGGTGCCAGCGGTGGACACGGACCTCTTAGCTTTCGTTGTCAAAACGACCGCACGTGATAGATGTGTCGGAGCACCGATTGCCATTATTTTTAGTGTTTTGTGCACTAATGAGAGCTAATCGCGTCGTATTGCGCCCCTCGCGTTTGCTCAGTGCCAGCCGTCTCGCATGTACATCTGGTTACCAGGGCTACCTGGGTCGTTAACGCGTCACGACATGCTGACTCTAATCACCCCTACGCGTGTCGGGTACAATCAGCCAGTATCATGAGCCGCGCACGTGTCTCAACTCGGTGCCATCACCGCGACAGGCACCCTCCTCCCCATTGACACCCAATTATCCCACTGTGTTTGACTTGTCGTTTCAATGAAATAAATCGCGCTTTTTCAATAGCAGACTTACATCGACAAAATCGTTTTAGCATCCTCTTAAATAACAGTAAACAAACTCATTCGAGGCGAGAAAAGTGAATACAAGTGCTGCTTATCAGTTCTATGATGAATGAAGAGCCGTACTGGCGGATCATGATGACAAAAGCTTCAGATTTTCATAAAAAGTTTATATGGATTCTGCCATGAAAATATTATTTGTATTTTCTTTCTTATTTTGTTCTAGTTTTTTACCGTCACCGATGTCAGAAATCTGCGGATCACGCACTGAGCCCTGGTGGAGCGGCTGTCAGTTACGTATACTATACTGGCTGTAGATGATTTCTTTTCTATGCATAATCACCTGGGCCAAAGAATCAATAAGTACCTAATCAACCTCAAACAATGGGCATGTCCCAGCGTTGAGCACATGTGACGTGCCGGTAGCTATAAGATGACGAAGCGCACAGTGGCCAGTATAGATTCGTCAAACTCCCCGGTAACACAAACAGCAACATATGTCATGGTTGTTCACCAGTTCAGTTAGTTTAGCTTAGTTTTATTTCCTTAAAGACCCCTTTGCTAGGGGTATTACATAAGGGGTGGGTACAGTTGATGCAACAGAAACACAGGTATTCAGAAAACTACAAGAAAGCTACATTTCGTAAGTGCATAAAAACAGAAAGAAGAGGGGAAAAATGACGCGTGAAAAAAGCTGATTATTTTTCAGCCAACAAAGACGCAGTTTCGAAGAACGATGTCGGGCAAGTGATTTCAGCGACGTGGTGGGGAAGGGCGTTCCAGTTTGATGCTGTGCGGGAAAAAAAGACGAAGAAAAAGTAGTTGTATGGGAGCGTGGCCGTAAGACTTGTAATGGGTGCCCAGTTCGTAGCGATATGCGTGAATTAGGGAACTGTAAAAGAACTTATGAAAGAGGCAAAGGCTGGCTGTAGCGCGATGACGTGCAAGGGGCTGGAGATCAGATTTTGCTCTTAAGGATGATACGCTTACGTCATATCAGTATGATGAGTGGATGTATCTGACGACACCGTTTTGAAAGGACTATTTCACCACTCTATAACCACGACACACAAGGAGCAAAAATGTATGTTATCTCTCCAAACTTAGGCCAGAAAAATCATTATCACTTGATCAAGGAATCTTCGTGTCTTTGAAAGCACCTAACAGGTTCCACATACAAGTGATTCGTTTTATGATCAGACCCACATGCATAGTTCAGCATTTCATGACCTTATGATTGTCGCCGTGTTTAGAAAACCAGCAGTTTCAGAATAACTTTTTTACTCATTCAAACGGGCAGCATGATCCTGTTCCTTTTGTGTTGCAGTTATTCTTGTAACTTTTACAGAAGTCGATACTCCTGCTGCTGACTGTTTCCACAGGCTCATGAACTTCAAAATTTTGAACGTTTAATGAACACCGGTAACAAATAACATCACTGCTGCAAGCATAACCCATGGCTAGGCCTTTCTTTACTGTAGCATTCGGCAGCCAATAAAACAACTATTCATAAAGAAAAATTATTTCCACAGATGCCCAGTTGTTTTCAAGTCCCGACAACAGGAGCATTCGTTGCTGATGACACGAATTGCGGGGCTTATGTTTGCAGGGAACATCCGGGTCTCCAAAAGCTGCCGTACTCACTCATCATAACTTCGTCAACAACATCGTGGCATACCACCACAGGATGAATTTCCCAGAGGTAACCATTTTAAACATTACAGCGTATGCTGTACAGCGAACTATATCGATGGTTGTGTGAGACCAGGGGGGCGGGGGGTATTTTGTAAGAGTCCAACTAGTGGACTGTCCACTTCGGCTGTCGCGATTGGCTCCAGCTGCACGAGGGAGAAGAAGACTGGCTGGCTCCTTCTCGTGGTTATAGAGTGGTGAAATAGTCCTTTCAAAACCGCGTCGTCAGATACATCATTCATCATACTCATATGACGTAAGCGTATCATCCTTAAGAGTAAAATCTGATTCGGTGCTGCTGGAGCCAAACGCCACAGTCGAACTGGACAGTCCACTAGGTTGACTCTTACAGAATCCTGTATTAGCTATTTCGAGAATACATCAGTAATCACGGCTTTCAAAAAATTCTGGTCGTTTATGATCTATCCAGCAGTTTTAAATCTCCCACCATACGTCATCAGATGTTATGCGAGGGTTTACATTAGTAAGAACGAATGAGAGGGGGAAGCTGGTAGGACGACTAACATCTGTTAGCACAAATCTATTTCATTGTTCTTTGTCTCTTCATCATCACACGGAAGAGTTATCCGATAGTGATTAGAGGCATAACTGTACAGACTCAGTTATTGCTTTTCATTTTTGTTTGCACCATTTACTTGATTTTTCCAAATGGGAAAATTAATTCAAGAAGCGGTGACGTTAAGATAGTCACTACACACAGAATGCAGATTATCGCGTTACTAGGTGCATTCACTATAAGAATATTTACACCGTTAAGGGCATTGCTTTGTCCCGTGGATAACGCCTTTCTCTAAGGCTACAAAAAAGATTATGGTACAGGAGAGGAACTCCAAGCTACGCCTACGATGCGAGAAGCCGTATTTCAAGAACACGTAGACGCAACGCAATGCTCGAATCTAAATAACGCGAAGCGTGTTGGAGTTGGAAGGGTAGCAGCAGTAGCATAAGGCCCGAGCACAACACCGTTGCCTGTAGCTGTTATCTACCTTCGTTGCGAATCCGAAGGCAATGTATGCCGCTTGACAAGGCAAGTATGTTGATCAGAAGTGCATGCACAGAAAAGTAGGACACATATATTAAAGCATTCATTCATTTGGATAATATGCAGAACACAAAGATGATGTTCAATAGCCTAGCAAGGGAACAAGAATTCAGAATCGCCAGTCAGCCTCTAGAGACTATAGAGGAGTACGTTTATATAGGTCAATTACTCACAGGGGACCCTGATCATGAGAAAGAAATTTACAGAAGAATAAAGTTGGGTTGGAGTGCATACGGCAGGCATTGCCAAAATCCTGACTGGGAGCTTACCACTGTAGTTGAAAAGAAAAGTTCACAATCATTGCATTCTACCAGGTGCTAACATATGGGGCAAAAACTTGGAGGTTAACAAAGAAGCTCGATAACAAGTTAAGGACCGCACAAAGAGCGATGGAACGAAAAATGTTGGGCCTATAACGTCAAGAGACAGGAAGAAGCGGTGTGGATCAGCGAACAAACGGCAATAGCCGATATTATAGTTCACATTAAGTGAAAAAAATGGAGCTGGGCAGGACACGTAATGCGTAGGATGGATAACCGGTGGACCATTAGAGATGAGAAGGGAAGCGCAGTCGAGGATGGCTGAAAACTAGGTGGGGTGATGAAGGTAGGAAATTTGCAGGCGCAAGTTGGAATCAGCTAGCGCAAGACAGGGGAAATTGGATGATCACAGAGAGTGGCTTTCGTCCTGCAGTGGACATAAATATAAGGTGATGATGATGATGATTTCTGCATACTCCTCGTGTCACAGAGGCGCATCCGTTTCCGGGGATAAGCCTAAAATGGGTTCATATCCAGTGGCACATACCCCGTTGCACGTACCGAGTGAAGAAGTTTTATGATGTCCGGATAAGGCGGGGGGGGGGGGGGGGGTGTACATTTCCATTAGCTCGACATGTGTCGCTGCGCTGTACGTCCAGTCGTAGCGTCTATACGTCTTTCACGAAGAAAGCTAAACATGAAGCAAACGTTAAAAAATGTGCTAGATTGAAGGCAGCATACATACAAGACCTAAGGCCTTTAACCACGTTAATTGAGAAAACAGAAAAAGTGAAAGATAAATCCAAGGGTTGTACGTGCCTAAACTATGAAGCAGACCCTAGGTGCAGACTCCAGATTAATTCTGACCACCTGGGATCTTTAAGATACACATCAATCTAAGTATACGATCGTTGTTGCGTTTTGATCCTATCCTACCCGCGATCTTCAGCTCAGCAGCGCGATGCTATAACCACTTAGCTACCGTGGCGGGTAACAGAAAAAATCACAGCGTATCCACGAAGTGAATGATGATGAATGGGCGAAGCACCGGGGGATCATTCGGGTAAACCACAGCTATGGACGAGAGATAAAGAAAGCGCGCGTCGGGAACGAGAGACTCAAGGTAGTTTTATCAGCTGTACAAACTTGGACATGTAGCAGCACCAACAACGCGCAGAACTGTTGTCGACGCCGTCGGCGTTTTGCCAGCGTTCGCACCGAACGCGCGCAAAGTGGAACCGGAACCGGAAGTGGAACCGGAACGCCATCTAGTCAGCACTTCATAAAACTACAGGTGGCTACATACTACTACTACTACTACTACTACTACTACTACAGAGGAGGGAACGACCCACACCCTAAGGAGCTTCGACCCTAAAACATGTGCCTACGCTGAGCAGCTGCGCAAATTTAGTGTGAGCGTTAGTTTCAGATAGATGAATAGGTGAGTCCGATGATATATTTTTGTGGCCGAAGATCGCTCAGGTTTTATTGCGATAGCAATTATATGGACACTCCAAAGCGGATTTCTGGCGTCGCCGTCGTCGCCGCCGTCGCCGCCGTCGCCGTGAGGTTCCGTATGACGTCAACGGCCGCGCTCCGGACGCTGTATGTGCGAGTGAAAGGGTGTGAGGTACGCGCACTTTCACAGGGAGCGAACGCACGTCGAAGAGCAAACGCGCGTTCTGCGCCGTGCTCCCTGAAGGGCTGCAGAATTAAGCGTCTCTTTCCTCCTTTCCATATATAGAGAGCAAACGCGACTTTTGCCGTTGCAGAAGATAGCGCCAACCTTTCCCTTTCCCTCAAGAACCACTTATCATCCGTCGCGCGAAAGGCTGTGGGGGGACGGGAGGGAGAGAGGGAGGGGAGGCGACGTTTAGCTGCGGCACCAAATGCGTATATATATATATATATATATATATATAAACGCGGCGCGCGTTCAGTGCGAACGCGGGCAAAACACCGACGGCGTCGACAACAGTTCTGCGCGTTGCTGGTGCTACTACTTGCTGGTGCTGCTGCATGTCCCAGTTTATACAGCTGATAAAACTACTATCCTTACTCCGTATAGCTCTCTACTAATTTGCTATCGCAATTGATGCTTCGCCTTTCGGGTGAAACTGCGACAATTTTAGGGGCGAAGCTCCTTAGGGTGTGGGTCTGTCCCTCCTCTGTAGTATGTAGTAGTAGTAGTAGTAGTAGTAGTAGTAGTCGTCGTCGTCGTAGTAGGTAGCCACGTCTACTTCTTTGAAAAAAAGTTGTCGCAGTTTCACCTGAAAGGCGAAGCATCAATTGCGATAGCAAATTTGAAGAGAGCTATACGGAGTAATGATAGCAGCTTTATCTGCTGTATAAACTTGGACATGCAGCAGCACCGGCAACACGCAGAACTGTTGTCGACGCCGCCGGCGTTTTGCCCGCGTTCGCTCAAAATGCGTGCGGCGTTGGTGACTGTTGCCGGAGCCTCTGATATAAATAGGCACTTGGTGCCGCAGCTAAACGTCGCCTCCCTTCCCTGCCCCTCCCCCCCTCCCCCACAGCATTTCGCGCGTCAGAAGAAGGTACGTTTACTATACATATATGGTGATCGTAGAGGAGGAAAGAGACGCCTACTTCTGCAGCCTTTAAGGGAGCACAGCGCAGAAGACGCGCGTTTGTTCTACGCCGTGCGTTCACTCCCCGTGAAAGCGCGCGTCCCTCGCGCTCTTTCACTCGCACATACAGCGTTCGGCGGCGCGCTGAGCCGTGCTCCCTCAAGGGCTGCAGAAGATAGCGCCAACCTTTCCCTTTCCCTCAAGAACCACTTATCAGCGCGGCGGCGATTTCATCTCCATTGACGTCATACGGAACCTCACGGCGACGGCGACGGCGACGCCGACGGCAGCAATCTGCTTTTGAGTGTCCATATAATTGCTATCGCAATAAAAAAATGCCGAAAGTTGTGTCCGTAGCGCGGAATCGAACCAGGGACCCCTCGCTTCCGTACGCGCGGCGATAACCACTACGCCACGCAGCTCTTTTTTTTTTATTGCGCTACGCCACGCAGCGCACATGGACACACGCACCACGATGACAGTAAATACCCAACATTAACGAAAGACTGCGCGTTTCTAACGCGTTTGTGCTAGCGCGTTACGGCCCGTGTAAGAAGCTGGTGTAAGACGCTGTGGCCTCTCCGCCTTACCCCCGTATTCATAAACGCTGATGGCGTCGGCAAACGCGGTGCACGTTCCGGCATGTGTAAACGGCTGCGTAAGACGCTGTGGCCTCTCCCCCTTACTATAGAGTACTGCACGTTTCTAACGCGTTTGTGCTAGCGTCCCCTTAAGCGGGAGATGGTGCAATTATATTGAAGGGCGCTGTTATAAAATAGGAATGACGTCACACATGGCGCGTGTCATTGGTGGAAGTCAATCGTTCGATTTAGTGCGGCGAGACTGAGCGAATTACATGGAAGATTCACGGTTTACCGATGATTCCCTCCGGAGCTTTGCCCACTCATCATCATTCACCCCGTGGATATGCGGTGTTTTTTTTTACCTGTGCGGTTTTTTGCAGGCTGTCACAATCGGCGTTTTTCGCACGATGCTAGTTCAACCTCCCCGCCAGCGCGTTATTTGACAGTTTTTCGCTCCTATCGAAATCTGCACATTGAGCTGCATCACAATTCCGCTATCAGCTGTTCAATCAATTAGTAAAAAACTATAGTGTCGCAAGTTCATTAATTCCTTATAACGCTTTTCACCGTCGTGTACTGCGAAGTTGTGAGACTGAATCGTTTATTTCATCGTTCATTTAAATTAAATACCTATATACGCTCAAAAGCTATAGCTAAAATTGGCGCTATAAATAATAATGTGCACTTTGGGGGGAGAGCAGCATATCATGGCATTTCGTCTAGACGTGTTCGTTTTGCCCAACTATTTGCAACCACAGCACGGCGATTTTAGAAGTGCACCACATATTATAGTAAGCGTTCCAGAAATTCCAATACGGCAACGTTTATTTGCGACATATTTGAAATGTTTTGAATGACCTTGCTTTGTATATTTACGTGGAATATTTGTCACAATAGAAGCGCGAACTTGCAGTCACCAGGACTGAACACGGTTAGTCAGCAGCCGCTGCATGGGGGGGGGGGGGGGGGGTATCATGCCTGCGTCTACCTAGACTGCTTAAGACGGGCCAGTTTGCTTTAGACGTAAGTTTGCAGTCCACGTGCACTTCTCACCACGCTTACAAGGGCTTTGCAACAAAAAACAATCACGTTCGATAATTAGCGGTATCTTTCAGAGCCGCGTATACTGGATCTTTTGTCTGCTTTGGACGTGTTATAAGGTGCACATTACAAAATTGCGACATCGTTTAGTATTGCTATGTCGCAGAGTTGTAAACTTGATACTTTCAAATTTTCGAGACTCTTTCGAAGGACAGCGCCGACATTAAATCAACATCTGCTTTCAGTCCATACTTGATTTTACATTTTATTTTAAATGCAATAAACGTCATGGAAATCGGTGTAGCGATTGCCGAGAATGTCGATTTCACCATTCCTAAGGGTCCGGAGCTAACGCTGCAAGCATTGCGCATTTCAGTGTGGGCGCTCTACACGAGCGCGTTTCCGGAGTTTCCTTTGTCCGTGCTAACGAAAGGCTAACGGCGCCGCGACTGGCAGACATGGAAGGAGGATCAGATTGGAATTTTCTACCTCCCCCCATACCCGGCAGCCCTGGCTGCATAGCGCCTCTTCCTCTTCACAACGACTCTCTCTCGGCGCCTCCAACTATCACGTGACGAAAGCCATGATCGAGGGCGTTGGTTTGGTCGCGTGAGCTCAACCTCCCTTTGCTGTTCTCTCTCGCGACCTACCCTTTCAATCTTTTTCCATTCGCATCTTTCACGGCGGGAAGCGGCGCTGGTTGCTCGGGCAAGTCCGTTCGCGCAAACTCTAGTTCGCGCCTTAGTTTTCGACTTTGAAAACTGGCAGAGCGTGCTCTCCATTTTGTGTCTTCGATGCGTTAACCAAGGGCCCTTGATGACCCTCGGAGTACGCGGCGTCGCTTCTTTGACTCTGAAAGCGGATCCTGCCTCTTCGATACGGACAAAAAAAAAAAAAAGTGAGCACCGCACGAAAGTGCCTTACTTCTGAGAATTGTTACCCCCAAATGCCCTTTGTATGAGCATGTCACGTTTGCGCGACGCGCTCGAAAAGTATACTGTGAGCTGGCCGCCGTATTAAATTAAACGTGGATACATGTTTGTCACAGATAAAATAATGCTTGCTTTTTCCACATTGTGAATAACTATTTCATGACGCGTTTTCGCGATTTTCTCGATGATCCTGACAACGAAATATAGTTTACAAGTCAGGCCGCATTATTGTTCCAGAGCGGATTATGTGTCCATATACGTGGTGTCTTTGTTTAGCTGCATTAATTAAAAAAAATTGCCTGTGGCAGATAGCACAATTATAAACCTTGATCAAAATTACTCGATAAGGCGGCCATTACGTTACGAGAAACCAATATGCTTTTCGAATAATTCGCTTAATTGCGCTAATAAACAAAATACCTTGCAGCACATATTTTAATCTACGAATTGTAGCTAGTGGGTATGCAATGCATATCGACTTAGACTGAGTGAGAATGTTAGAGAATGTGTCCACCGAAATGCATTGGCGTTCCAGTTAGTGTGTGCTTCAATGTATGGAACAGTGTTTTCTTAAAAATTAAGTTAAAAAACTATGCATTTTTACTGCAAGTTTGATACCGCATATCTCGAAACCGTTGCCATCCTCAGAATTTGTTCCAAGTCAATATGCCTGGCATAATCACTAGCTACAATTAAAATATGTGCAGTGAGGTAATTCATAAAAAGGTAATTAGTGTAACTGTCAATTGTTCAATTAAATGTTTTGATTTTTTGTAGAAGTAATAGGCCACCTCGTCGAGTAATTTAGAACAATTTAGAACATGTTCTTAAAATTTAGTTCAGCTAAAATAAAAAGCACCATGTAGAATGAGAACGTACCGTATGTTCTCATTCTACAAGGGTTTTTTTAGACTGAACCAAATTAGAAAAAAGAAACACTGCATGTGGCAGATAGCACTTGGGCAAGCGTAATGGTCCAGTCGTATCACATGCTTCAAGCCATTACGTTATTAAGCTGCTTTCTGTGTCACGTAGAGAGAGAGAAACATTCTTTAATGAGATGCTGGAGATGTTAGCTTGGCTATTCGCCTGCCATGCTATTCCAGGTGCTTAATAACGTAATGGCTTAAAGTAGTGATATGACTAGTCCATGGCGCTTGTCATTTAATTGTCATTTTATTTGAGTATGCTGTCACCGGTAAGCTGAACCAACCGCTGAGTAGGTTCAGCTTACCACTGAGGCGAGGATGACAGAAGAAGGTGAATACGTCATTGCGGCCTCAGTAATGATAGAACAAGATGTTGGCCTTCAGAATAACAAACGTATGTAATGTCCTATCGTTTGCGCCTTTAAATAAATAAATTGTAAATGTGGACTGTATGTGCGGCATATGTATTTTTGTGTCATTAACTGATAGTTTGGACCGAATTTTTTTATGCCGCTTCACTTGTTTCTTCACAGATCTATCGGTCCTAATTTAACCACAAGAATGATTAATTGCTACCAGCTGACTACGACCTTGGAATCGTTGTAAAAGTAGAACTGCAGGAAAAGCGCAAGACGGAAGAGGAGCTCATACACTACAGATCAGCCATGAAGAGGCACTACGATATGCGACATAGCTCCAACATTCCTGTAATAGAGCCTGGAGATACAGTTTTAGTCCGAAGAAGTTTAGATGGACCAAAATCAATATTTTCTGGTCCCTACACCGTGATAAAGACTATCGAACAACAAGGAATTCTAAAATCGCTGCACTATTTGGGACAGGAGGAAAAAACTGAAATAGCAACTGTGGGAAACGTCGTACCCTATCAACCCAGGAGGGATAAAAACCGAAGCCCGGGAGGATGTGATGTTCCAGAAAAGAAGAAGGAAGCTGAAGAGACAAGAGGGACACGGAGAGGAAGAAAAGATAGAAGCGTTCAGGATGGATCCTTGTAAATAAATGGGTGCATTTTAATTCGTACTTCATATGTGGTTTTATTGCTTGTTTAGGATTGTATTTTTTTAAATGTTGAAGTTGAATGAAAACACATTCTGTTAAGTTGCACAGCCTTTATTTTAGATCATGTAGCCGTTGATTACACGCACCCACTCACACTTTCACGGATGTCTCTACACTTGCACAGTTTTGCCTTGTGGTCGGTGTGGTAGACGATCAGGGGCTCTGTCGTTGCCGATACGAGGGATCGGCCTTACGGGCACGATCGCGCTCGCGCTTATACGTTCGCCGTACGGCAGCCTCTTCTGCCGTGCGCTGCACCCACGGCCTTCCCATGGTGACGGCCGGGAATGCATTGCGTGACGCGGGTAATGCAATACAAATATATAGAGTTCGTCTGGGTAGCGTGGAGTTATAGTTAGCGTTGTTCTTATCTGTACAACTGCGAATGTAAACTGTACATATGTTGTGCGCCGTTGCTCTATTGCGTGCGCACATGCGCAGCCGTTGTTCTATCGTGTGCGCATATAGTTCAATTGTGTAAGTTGGCTTTCCGGCAGTGCGTTTTCGGAGCTCACGGGTGAATCAGTGAGACAAAGCTTCGCTTTAAAAATGTGATGTTTGGACCAATCCCTTGGCGGCCATTTCCAATGTGGCTCACCAAATGCGCCTATTGAGCTCGGAACGCCTTTGGGTTGGAGACAAGCACCCCTTCCCCAGTGTTGAGGTCCCGTAATGGCCGAGCACCAGGCTGTGAGTGCGCTTGTACCGATTTTAGTGGTAGGTGCCCGGCGGCAGCACCTAATTTGCCTCCCACCGCCGCGGCGGATGCTCTTCAACAAGGCCGTCTGTGGCTGGGCGAGAGGCGCCCAGAAACAACTACTGAAATCTCTATTGGACCCTCTTTCGAGATGTAAACCTCCACGAGAGCCGAGCACCAGGCCAGGAAACACCTCAACCCATTATAAAAACCGGTGCGTTTCCGGCGACACCGGGATTTGAACTCGGTACCTCCCGCATACGAGGCGGATGGTGTACCACTAGGCCACCATTGCGGTATCCGAACAACACAGAGGTTCAGAGAATGTTTGAAACTTGGATCTATGAACAGCTGACGAAACCAAGTCCCCTTGCGCAAGTTCTGGCTGTAGCATGAGATAATAAGCTTTTCTTGTCATTACTAATTCAATTTTAGTTTCAAATCAATTTATCCAATCTTTAGCCCATATATCCCCTATACCTACCACTGATAGTCAATTCGTCTAAGAAGTGTGACGAGTTCGCTATCGAACTCAACTATGTTATGATCGAGCAGCTGGGTTACAGAAATTCGAGCCATTTTCGCATTCATGCGATGAACCGCTTCAGCTTTGTGAAGCTGACACTACGCCCCAGTGGACCAATCAATGAAGAAGCCATTGTGTGACATGTTTGATGCCGAATACGTGCTTGTCAACGATGGTTGATGGATGCCGCTTGATCGCACACCACGACGACGGGACAAAGAAACACCTGGACTAGTGCGTGTTACGCGGCTGCCTTATGGCTTCTGCTAGCCGCTAAAGTTGATCGTTAAACCAACCAGCTAATTTTTGCGCTGTTCAATCAGCCAAGATGCGTCAATTGAGATAAGTTTGAACTCGGCGGTCTACGAGCTGTTCCCTCCAGCCTTTGTGGCAGTGAACTGTGTGTGCCTGTGGCTGCTTGCCACACCATGCTCAATGAGCAAAGCTGCATGTGTGATTGCACGCGCTCTCGCCCCGAAGGCGAATCTTCGGTGACTTCGGCCTCTCCGATGCAACGCTCTCCTTTCCTTGTGTAATTATTGTAAAGAAACCCAGTACTCTTCGTTCTCGACGAGAACCTTCTGTTATGTTCAACATCATCCTCGGTGTGGATGAGGCGGACGGTGGTGTGCGTCAGCTACCCTCTTTTGATATGCCCGCCTCCAAGTCTTAAACAAGGGCGACGAGACAGCAATGTGTTACTTTGCTCAGAAGTCATATAAGGAGCCAACAAACAACGATACCAAGGACAACATAGAGGAAATTTCAGACATACTGCCAGTCCCAACGGGGATTTTAGCAGGAAGGGCATACATGTAATAAGTATATTACACAGGTGTAAAAAAGGTTGAACATGTCACAAATATCAATTGGGAGTAATTACAAAAGGGTGTAGTTGCGCGTACAATGATTTAACAAGCACATAGATTATAACATGTATAATGAATGAAGCAATTACTACGGGAGTTACAAAGTGCGCGCCAAGATAGAAACGCACGTAGTGAATGAATATGTCATACAGGATTTAATCAGTGTCTTTATACAAAGGAAACGGTAAGGTTAGAACGCTACAAATAGTTTATATTTGGGAAATACGTAGGTAGTTTTCAAGGAGTGATAGGAATGTATCTTGATTATGACAAGTAGGTATATAAGTAGGCAGACTATTCCGTTCCCTTATCGCCTGCGGGAAAAAGGAAAACTTAAAGCAGTTTGTTTTGAACCGGTATTCCTGAAGAAAATGGGGGTGTTTATGACGTGAGGGTCTAGTTTCTGGGTTAGATAGGTATTTGGTGCTATCAATACGAAGCACATTGTGAAAAAGTTGAAACATTATTTTCTGGCGTGCGAGTTTGGCGCTATTATGGAAGGTTAGCATTCCGGCTTTTTCCCTTAGTTCGGTGGGGGAATCAGATGTGCGGTATTTGTTAAAAATAAACCTTACCGCTTTTCTTTGCACGCTGTCTAGCTTATTAATTAAGGTATTTGTAGGTGGGAACCAGACGATGTTAGCGTATTCAAGTACTGGTCTAGCAAATGTGTTATAGGCTAGAAGCTTTGTTGGATGCGGTGCTGAATGGAGGTACCTTTTCAGGAAGAATAGCGGTCGTAATGCAGATGAAGTTACGTGATTTACGTGTGCCTCCCACCTCAGGTCATCTGATATGATTAGCCCTAGATACTTGTGTTCTTTAACTGGGGTTAGTTGGGTGTTGCCGAGTGTGTAAGAAAAGTCTGATATAGTGTTATCAGACTTTTCTGATAACACTAGTTTAGTTGATAACACTTTAGTTGTACTAATTTTAGTACAACTAAAATTACTTCTACTTACGAAGTGAATTAAAGAAATGATAAATAAATTGAAATTAAAGTGGATGAAAAAAACTACTTGCCGCAGGTGGGGAACGATCCCACGTCTTCGGATTACGACACCACTGGCAAACCATGAGGGCGGTTGTGGAACATCCTTTTTGCCTAGGCGTCACGAGCGCAAGGTCTTTTCTGTTGAAGGCAACAGGTCAATAAACCCACATATGCTACCTGAAGGCATCAATGTTGCCGGATTCGAGACCCTCGTTATGTAATGAACGAGAAGAAAGGGAAACGAGGGGCCCGATTTCGATTAATCATATAAGCCAACAAACAACCATACCAAGGACAACATAGGGGAAATTACTTGCACTTACAAAGTGAAAAAATAAATTATAAATAATAGATATTAAAGTGGATGAAAAGACAACTTGCTACAGGTGGGGAACGATGCCACGTCTTCGCATTACGCGTGCGATGCCATTACCATTTAGCTACCGTGGCGCCGTTTTCCCATCTATTTTCTGCAGGTATTTATGTTTTACTAATACGACTAACCCTGATGATGATGATGATGATGATGATAATTTATTGCCACCCCCTTTGAAGCGGGGCGGCGACAAATAGTCACCTAGCCTGCTTGATTTAATGAGGTATACTATACATGTGCTTTATCTAGCATTTTTGTATACCTCTCATTATTCTTTTTTTTTTTTCTTTTCAAAAATTTACCTTGTACAGCTACCTACGATTTTAAGAGATCAGGTCGTATCCATCTTTTCCTAGCTTTTTTTCCACCAGTACTCTAATCGTCTCTTGCTTATCTCTACGGCTGATCTGTTGATGTTTCCTTCCACTTTAAACCCAAGCGCCTCTGGGAGTTGCACGTTACCTACGGTTCTCGCTGGGTGGATCCCGTCGCATTCCATTAGGATGTTCTGAGTGGTCTCTGGATCTTACTGCAGCATACACATGCCTCATCTAGTTCCGAATATTTGCTCCGGTATGTTTTGGTCCTTAGGCAACCGGCTCGAGCCTCATATAGCAAGGCACTGCCCCTTGTGTTATCGTACAGATTTTCCCTTCTAATTTCTTTCTTCTCATTCTTGTAAATCTCCATTGTCCTTTTTGTTTCCATTCTTTGCATCCAATTCACGGTCTCTATTTCTCTCACTTTCTTTCTGATGACTCCTGGTTGTCTATTTACAGTTTCGATTATCCTGTAATTGATTGCCAACTTCCTTGGCCTCTTCCTCCATTCTGTGTCCACGCTTTTCATGTAGAGGTACTTGTGCATTTTAGCCGCCCATTTATTTTCATCCATGTTCCTGAGCCTTTCTTCAAAACTCATCCCAACATAATTGTGAACGGGCACCAACTAGCCCCTTTTATTGATTTACTTAAGCTCATGTCAGTTTTGTAGGAAAGTATTTCTAGCACATGCTGCCACTTGTTCATCAGAACCTTGTGAAAATTGTGTAGCCATTCCAAATCTTCAACTGAAACCTCTGGGTATTTGTGCTCATAGATTTATTTATGACTACCCGCCGCCGTTGCTTAGTGGCTATGGTAAAGGGCTGCTAAGCACGAGGCCGCCGCATCGAATCTCGGACACGGCGGCCACATTTCGATGGGAACTAGCTTGTTCTCTTCGCATATGTGGTTTTCTGTAAATGTGCTTGCGTGTATCTTGAAATGCATACAATTCATCAATGTTCAGTGCGACCTTTTGAAGCATTTGTATTTTAGGATATTGAATACTTGTTACTGTTGTCCTTGTCGCACCCTGCACATGATTGTGAAATTTTAGTCCTTCAGTGGCTCAAGTTCAGTGGTCACTGTGACCACCACAAATGCTGACACCCAGTGACAGGTGCCGCGCACAGAAAGCAACAAAGAGTCGGATATTTTAACGACAAACTATGATAGGCGCATCTCGAGTAGAAAGCTCGAGATGAGAAATATTGAACGAGGAAATCAGAAATTCATTTGGAAATTCAAGTGGATGAGTCTTGCAAACTCACCGGCTACAATTCGGCAATTGCATTACGTGTCGTAAAGTAATAAACTAGGAAGTTCATTAGTCAATTTTTGTTAATTAGTTGAATATGTGTTTCGATTTCTCGTGCTACTAATGTCTGCCTCTTCGAATAACCCAGCTTGACGATCAGAATTATGCTACCTGCCACAGGCGATATATAAAAACTGCGTAAAACTTAAATATTAATACTCTGTTTATCAATCAATAGGTAATTACATGAGGAATAGTAATAACGATAATTGATGATAATAGTCATCAAATTAATTATAATAATGAAAATGACAAAGCGGAACAATTGGTCGAAATATCCGAAAAGTGGCCAAGAACCGGGAATTAATGATACTAATGGGTGTGAGTATGGTTATGATGGTAATCATAATGACAAAAACTGGGTATACAGAGATGAACGAGGGGAATTAAAGTTGCATTGATGAATTATTAAATGAGTTTAGTTGGGTGATAGGAGTCCAATGAAAGGCAATGATGAGATAGAGTGAACTAAGGTAATGAACAATAAATGAGAGTGAAATAAGAGTGAGTGAAGGGGAATCAAGTGGTGATAAGGTGTGATAAGGTGAATCAAGAGTAATGAAAATTATAAATTTGGAATACTAGAGCACCACAAGTGTGATATGGCAGTACTGCCACATCTTAAACGCTTTAGATAATATAGGGAACGTAGAATATAAGAAAGACACTGTATAATAAATTATATATCAATACACGGTGCTCCATAAAGAATACATTCGCCATAAATGACTTCATATGCAATTTCATATCCTGATACTTAAATACTGTTCAATATTTTAGGAAAGTAGACTATGTCAGAAAATGCGCAAGGTGCAATATACACATAAGTTGCTCATATGAAAGCATCAAATTATAATTTGACCATATCACAAATTAGGTCTGTCGCAAGGAAAGTGAAAGATAGTCTGTGGGAGGAAATGTTCACGTGTAGGGCGAGAACTGTCCAGATGCAACATCCTGGGGACGTCGTTCGTAAAATATTTGAAATTGGAAGCCCGCCGCTGTCCTATTTGCTTCCGAAGTGGTGCAACTATATTGGCTCGCGATTTAAATTTCCCACGTACAAACTGCGTTCGCTGTACATTAAAGCACCACATATAGGCTGTCGAAAAGCAACAAAAATATGACCGCAGGACAGATTATGCGCCATGTGAGATCAGCTGCACCAACAACTTTCTCAACAGTCCAGCGGGACTGCGCGCAGTAAAACAGAGTGGTTGCTTGAAATCTCTCCAAACCATGGCTGAAGACGGCAGGCTGCAGAGCTGATATCCTGGAATAGGAAGGAGATGTAAAGCGCCAGAATCGCATTTTCCATTTGGCGAGAATGACCCCATCTAAAATAACGTTTTTGCTACACGATCAGCCGGAATTATGGACATAGCGTTCCCTACTTTAATAAGAGATAATTTGTCACAATCCGGCAACTGCTGGTGCTAAGCAAACATGAATTCATACAACAGGGACGCCCGTCAGACAGATCGAAGTTAACAGAACAGTCGCAAGGGACGCTAAAATTTTTGGTGCACAATCGCAATGCCCGTTAACTCAAAGCGACTCGGATCTTCATAGCATATCAACGGTAAACTGGCAACAGGTTATCCTGTGTTGCATGGAAGGGGTAAAACGAGAACAAGATGAAAGCAGGAGCCAACGTTTCGACAAGTGGACTTATCCTTTTCGAGTTGACATCTCCGCTTGTCAAAACGTTGGCTCCTGCTTTCAATATGGTCAACAGCGGCCAAGTAGTTCAAAAGGACAAGTTTATATTTCCCCCCTAAAATGAATGCACTCATACTGAAAGCATAAGGTGCGTGTTTAATTCCATTTCGTTTTAGGAGTTGACAAAACTGCAACCTGTGCAACTGTTGCGACAGTTGTCCTCCTATCACTGCCGCTGATGTATTTATTTTTCAATAATAGTATTCTACTGACTTCTTAAACTGTCATTACTTTGAGTGCTTGCCTTACAAGATGCGTAATATGATTTGAATAGAGGCAATAAATGTCTATTTTGTGGCTTTAACTTGCCTTTTGGTATATCGAGCACATCATCAGCTTCATTTATCTACGAACAAAGAGCATTTTTATCACAAAGCTGAGATTTCACAGATTATTTTGATCACAAAAAAAAAAACGCGCAGGGGAGTTCAATCTGGAAATCTCAACGTGAGAGCTAATTTTGAAGCACATATTCTTGTGAATGTTTTTTCGACCATGCGTGCTGGAATTATACCTCAAGGTTAATAAATTATTTTTAGCTTTAGTTGACTGATGACGCAGTTTTTAAAATCAGGCTGCTTGATCTAAACATACAGTTCTCAAGAAATTTAAACAGTACATTGCCCTTCAATGTTTGATGTGAGGTGAGTGGCATGAGCTGTAGTTCATGCTCTTCTCGCGTGCATAAAAGTTGCTCCAGGCTCTACTGTGCCCTATTAGCTTGCGTTTCTGAAGCGTACTAAGACGTTTCAAAATAAAGCTGAGTAAAAGTTTATTCCGTAAATACTCCCTGCATCTCACTGCTGTTTCGATTAAGTCAAAGAGCTAGAAATATCCAAGCAAAAAAGCATCACAGAGCCTTCTACGGTTTATCATTTTTAGTATGCAAACACCGCCAGACATGTTCAACATTTATCCCTTGCTGACCTGTTAAAGAAGTACCCTAGGTGTCTTGGTCAGACAAGGTTCACATTGCGAACGTCTTTCCTCAAATACTTCATCTCAAGTTGAAATATCCTACGCCGTGTTATATCTGAATATATACCATACACCAGATGTATATTAGAGTGATATGGATTGTACACTAGTACGGTACTCCCGACGCATGAATACGCGAAAAATCAAGAAAGTGTCTTGTGCGCGCAGATGCAAATCTTTCATTTACGTGGCTTGCACTCTCTCAGGACATGGTGACGTGCCTTCCTCTCCCATTCTTCCACGTGTATGGACTGAGTGTGATTCTGGGTCGGACTTTGATACCTGGTACCAAAGCAGTGGTACCCTCACCTAGCTACGAACTCGCTTCCATATTTAAGGCCATCCAAAAACACAGGTACGTCGCACATCATGTGTGCATCTCTGTATGACGTGCCGCCAAACCCTCTGCCTCTCTATTTTGTGAGAGCCAACAGGCATGTTGGTTGGTTTAGGACGTGCATGCTACTCATCTTCGTTTCATATAAAAATAATGACGAAGCAGGAGCACAATAACTAACCTCACATTAGGTGTGTGTACTTTATAACAACAGCAAAGTCATTATTTTTAAGCACTGAATAAAGGCACGCTTCTGTTTTAAGTTTCTCAAAACAAACTACTCTAATGTCCCTCAATGGAAGCGCCTACCCAACAGCCAAGGTACTTAAATCTAAAGGGAAATGCTTCTGAGATGTATACATAGCGTGTTGAATTGCACGACCACCTTTTCTGATATGCATCAGGATTATATGCGTCGTTCAATAATAACTGAGACTGGCGCTCTGAAATCGTTATTTCTGACAATCATTTCTTGACACCTATATTCCTTTCTATGTGGTCCACAGTGCCAATATAACGTACAACTATTCCAATCTGTTTTTATTCCAATCTGCTCAGGTCAAATTTACGTACCTGGCGACGCATACATCAGGCCGTTACCCTTAGCCTTGTTTGAAGAGCCATATAAAAGCGATCTCCTCGTTTGTATCAGGTTAGTTTTGTATGTTTTCAAAGCTAATAGCATTGCCTACCATGACAACTGTTTCTTGTCTCAATTGGCTGACAAGAGCCGAGGAGCACGCAGAAGTGGCGAGGGTTTCCGTGGGGCCGAACTAGCACAGTGAAAGTAGATAACCCGACGAGGAGGGTGGTGCCGGCGTCTGCGATTGGCCCGCTTCCCCTTGCTTATAGCTTGCGGTGCCTGATCGAAAATCGCGGCGGCAAGCAACGGAAGGGAAAAAATGGCGCTAAAACGGATCGTCAGCAAGGAAGAGTTGGCAGAGTGATGTCGTGTGCGTGCCGAAAGGACTCGACTACGTTATACTGCCACACGAAAAGTTTTATTCTACGCACATAAATCTATTCTCCGCTGCAGCTCCCAGAAGCCAGTGTCACAGCGATCGGCGGGCAGCCATCTTCTATTCCTTTCAGAACGGGGCAGTTTACGGCTATTCCAAAAAATAAATTAAGTTTCTTTCGGCATGTTATTGCCTCTTTAATGCGTACACGTCACTTCGAGGAGGAAAGATTTCGCGGCTTTGTAACGTCGTGTGACAGACAGGTGACGAGGGCGCAACCTGAAAGCTTTTGACCGATAGAGGAGAGTGAATGAAGAAACAAAAAGCGTACAATCCAAAATAATCATCTTTTTTTGCTTGGTCTGGTTAATCACCACCAGTGCGTACCCGTTATATCAGATGGGGAGTTTCCGCGGTTTTCTTGATGCCGTGTGACCGTCAGGTGAAATGTCGGTGGCCTGAAAATTTTGTGACCAATCGCGGAGGGCTGATTGCAGAAATGGAATGAAAACACTTTGGAATAGTCTTACTTTATCATGCCCCAAAAAGGGAAATACACGCGTACCACCATTTCTACCGCTCCTACGTCACTTGAGTCAGGTCATCTTTTGACACCTACCTTAAATTGCCTCATTGAAATTGGCTTACAATTCCACGGCCTCCGTAGGCAATTTTTTTTAATTTGGAAGCTTATCCCTAGTGAAGTAGGCAGTACCGTTTTGGCTTTCAAGCATCCCACTTTATTTATTAGGACTTGAAAGCTTTTTTTACTGCGCACTAGTGCTCACACGGAAAGCCTTTGTTGTTCGGTGCATTTTCACGACAACAATGCGTCAATCATAAAAATGTGGACAACAAATAGCTGACGCCATGTGAATATTGTATAACGTAGGCTCCAATAGCCGCCAGTAATTTTATTTATATACGCCCCATATCTTTGGCCGCTCAACGCAAATCTATTCAATTTGACTGTGAGCATGCACCCTTTTCCGCAGGTGCACATACGTCTGTGGGTCGCCGACTATGTTCGTGGATATGATGAAAAGTCCGCTGCGCAAGCAGTACGACCTTTCTTCCCTGAGAACAGGTCAGCGGCTTTTCTGCTATTTTATCTCGAGTCACAGATAAACTGCTGTAGGTAAATTTTGCATACGCACATACGGAAAGTTATGAAGACTCAACAGTTGGATTTTAGGTGCTAAAAATAGAAAAAAATGTAACCGTAAGGACAACATTTTGCCGCATTTTAGATGCCACTTACTTGTCTGCTCTGCTTTAAACATTTCTGCTCGGAAAACTTCCAAACAAAGTGCACCGTCGTGCTGCCATGCCAAAGTCATTTTTTTTTTGTAGCGACAGTAATTCCTGCCTTGAGAATGGTACCTACCCTATGTTGTTAGACAAGGTCACTACTGACGCGGTGGCAGCAGTGACTGCCCTCGCGTTAAGACATACATACGACTAAATTGTTGTATTTTTGTGAGCAAATATATGCTGATTATCACTGCAGTCTTGAACTTGAAACACACTTGCATGCTGTCGAAACCTACACATAATGGTTTCGAGCGCCATGTCACAGTGAACGTGTCTTCTGGTGCTTTACTGCGGGGCAAATAACCGTCATTCTCGTTTAGCTACACACAAATGACGTACGACACGGAATGAACCACAGCACTAAACTTGAGCTTTTTTAATTTTCTCATTTAGCTTTACAGAACTGCGAATATTCGCAATCCTCCTAAAAGTGATGTTTTACAATATTAAAGGTGGCGCGCACTAAACTTCGCACGAAGTTTTCGGAAAAGACATATATATAACAAAACAAAAACTCGCCTATTTCTCTCTTCTTACGACTTACGAAATATTTCCAGTGTTTTATATTTACACCGCTACAGAGCTATATACATTATATGAATATGAAAAGCATCTCTCCTGCGGATGGTGTATTATGTACCTACATTAGAGAAGTTTCATAAAAAGGTCATGAATGTTACACACTTAACCTAATAACATCCACTGCATTGGAGTAGTACACTTGGTTTTACCTCCCTACCTCTTGAACAGCTGAATACTTTCTTTTTGCTTTTTTTGTTCCTTGCACCCAGAAGGCGCGCACACACATCCTAACACAAGGTGAAATCTACTGTTCCATCCATATCTAAAATTTTGTGCCAATTCCCGCAAAACTGCGGAGTCGCGACGAATGGAGACGTGTACCCGCTTTTAATTTATTTCCACACGCCTGCTTTATATACAATCTCTGTTGTGCTTTCTACGGTGTTTAGCACATATGTTGAACGTGTTAGAAACAAGCTGTCGAATCTGCGGCTTCATTTAAAAAAACGAAACACGCATTGAAAGTTAGGTGTACTTGATATAGCACATTAGGCTTCAGGCAGTTATAAATTGGCACTTTGCTTTTGTTTTTTTAGAGCGAAAGCTCTACTACGCCATGTCTCGCAAGGTCATTCATCGCGTCACAATGACCTTGAACCACCGTAGGGCAAGTTCGGCAGGTGTGACGCCACTCCACGCCACGTGTTCCGCGGCGGAGAGGCATCGCAGCTGCGCTCCCTCGGAGCCTCGCCGCTGCGGTACCGCCTGACTAGGCAACGGTTTAACGGCTACTGCTTCGCCGGCATTTCGTCGCTCAGCCTCGCCATGGATAGCGCGCCGGCTAGGCCGTCTGCGCTTGCGCTTCAGCGCAAGCGACACGCTGAATCAAATCATCCAGCAGATGTAGCTAGACAGGAGGCTGCGCAATCTCAAGCAAAGGCAACGTTTGCTGCTGAAACACCGGAGCAAAGGCTGGTATGATTAGCATGTTATAGAAAAGCTTACCAAGCGCGGAAGCGTGCATTAATGAAACACTGTGTGCATAGCCTTTACAAAACCAAGCCAAACAGGCCTTTCGCTCGTGATAACTAGGTTTACAAGAGTTAAACCTCAGCCACTTGATTTTATTTTCTTTTGTATTTCGCCCCCATCGAAATGCGGCCACCGTAGCCGGGACCTCGCGCTTACGAGGTCTGTTAGAAAAGGATCCGACCTTTGGCCGAAGAAAAAAAAAACTGGCATAGCTGGAGCGTTGGAAACCTAATCACCCTCAAAGTAGTCTCCTCGGGACTCCACATACTTGTCCCAGCCGTGCTGCCATTGTTGGAAGCATTCCGAGAAGGCTTCTTTCGGAATGAAGTTTAGCTCAGCTGTCGTTGCAGCCATAATGTCCTCTCTTGTCTGAAATCGCACTCCTTTCAATGGCCTCTTGATTTTGGGAA